>NW_018219010.1:17525-19615 GCF_001263595.1 Phalaenopsis equestris
CGAACAGCTCGTGTTCGGCTCGTTCGTTAAGAAACGAACACGAACAGTGACTTCACGAACAATTTCAAACACGAGCTTATTTCAAACAAACTAAATTACAAACGAACCGAACATGAACATAAGTTCTGTTCAAAATGAGTGTTAAATAATTAATACTCCAAAAGCAATGTGATTGGCACCAATTAAAGAGAATAAAGTAAAAAATAAATAAAAGATGAGTTCAAAAAACCTACAATGTAGGAAATATGGTTTGAACGTTACACAATGTAGGACAGAACAGACCAGCAAAACAAGTAGATATAATTAAGGTACAAGGAGAAAACAGACAAAAAATATGAAGGTAAACATACCACACAATTCCTACGAATTTACATATCTGACACCCAGATCTTGATTTTTACAGATTTTTACATCTATATCACTATACCTATGCTAAAGAAATTATGTTTCACTTTTTTTCTGAGTCTACATGGTGGCATATTTTATATGAAACCAAAGTTTAGATGTAGATGTCATTATCCCAAAGCCAAGTTAGAAAGAAACTATCATGTTCTGTTTAGACATTAGAAATTATTGTCATCATCAACGTCATCATCATCATTATCCCAAACATTTGGGGTGTTTCAAATCCACATTTACCATTTAGATCATAGAAACTTTGGGATAGATTTAAAAGAATTGCAACAAGATTATTATGTCACATGGTTTGAAGAGTTTGATTGAAAAATGCAGCTCATAGTTAAGTAATGTATGCCAAAAATGAGAGAATAAAAATGGATGTGTAAGAAATGAGAATTGAGCAATAAATGGTTATACTAGATAAGCAATGTGAGATTGAGAACCGCCAATTAAGAAGATATAAGACAGGCATACAATAAACAAAAAAAAAAAAGAGATAATAAAATCAAGGTATACTAATAAAATAGAGCAAAAATAATATGTATAGATATGCAAACAAAATACTTAATAAAATTAGCTAAATACATGTGTGGTGAGCGAAAGAATTGAGGATTGATGAAAAAAACCCCAAATAAATTAAAATAAAGCCCTTTAATGATAATTAATGATTGATTGACATGGCAATAGGTAAGGTATTGTTTGATGTAAATCAACAAGGTAAATCACCAAGGTAAACCCATTTGAAAAATATAAGTGAGAATCAAGCACCAATGTTGCATAGTATGTAAGAAGATATTTTAAATTTTGGAAGTGTTTTATTAGTAACCCACTAAAATAGGTCTTTGAGCAAAAAGGGGTTGAAATTTTAAAAGCAATCTCATTTTCATTTTGAACTAAATATGCTATCATTTTCATTTTAAAATGAATAAACTTAGGCTATTTGTTAGCAATGTTTTGAAATCCGATATTACACTAAGCGCTTTCAAAAAACAGTATCTTGATTACCCAGCGTCAACAACAACAACAATAATAACAAAGCCTTTATCTTACTAAGTGGGGTCAGCTACATGAATCTTTTTTCTCCATTGTGTCCTATTGAGTGTCATATTTTCATTTAATTATAATAAATCAAGATCATTTTTTAATGCAATATGCCCAGGTCTTTCTAGGTCAACCTCTGTCTTTCTTAACATAAGTTGAATCTAAAACATCTACTCTCCTAATCGAATTATCAGATAGTCGACGTTTAATGTGACCAAACCCTCTAAGACGACTCTCTCTACTTTTGTCTGCCACTGGAGTTACACCAACCCTATCACGGATATATTCATTTAAAATTTTGTCTCTAAGTTTAAAGTCAGTCATCCATCTAAGAATTCTCATCTCGACAACACTTAACTTGGTTTTATGCTTCTCGTTTAAAGGTCAGCATTCTGCGCCATAAAGCATTGTAGTTCTCACCACCATCTATTAAAATTTTCCTTTCAGTCTAAGTGGTACTTCTCTATCACACAATAGGACCGAAGCATTCCTCCACTCCAACCAACCAACTTGAATTCTACTAATAACATCCCCATCTATATCACCATCACTTTGAACAATAGACCCGAGATATCTCAAGCGTCACAACTTTTAATGATTTGATCATCCATAGTTACATTGTCATTAGAGCTACTACTATTAAAATTACA
>NW_018219011.1:0-328 GCF_001263595.1 Phalaenopsis equestris
ATTGCCTCTGCCCATTTAGAGAAGTAATCTGTAGCTGTGAGAATGAATCTGTCCCTTTGAAGACGGAGGTCTATCGGACCCACTATATCCGTGCCCCAACAGAATGGCCACGAAGCGACGGTCGGGTGTAACACATTCGGAGGTTGGTGCAAGACCACTCCATGCACCTAGCA
The DNA here is from genome assembly GCF_001263595.1 of Phalaenopsis equestris. Taxonomy (NCBI): domain Eukaryota; kingdom Viridiplantae; phylum Streptophyta; class Magnoliopsida; order Asparagales; family Orchidaceae; genus Phalaenopsis; species Phalaenopsis equestris. The sequence goes on from NW_018219011.1 coordinate 174, forward strand.
CAGGTGACACTTTCTAGCGATATCCATGCAATCCATTAACATTGCTGGCCAATAGAATCCGAGTCTCTTAATCTCCATTTTCATTTTCGGCCTTGGCTGGTGCGCTCCACACAAACCAGTTGTACCTCTTTAACAATATCCTGTGCTTCGGCTGT
>NW_018219011.1:744-1039 GCF_001263595.1 Phalaenopsis equestris
GAAGATCCTATACTGTCCGGCGACCTGTTGAATGATGAGTTGTGAATCGCCGTAAATAACAATGTCTGTTATATCCATCGAAATTATCAATTCCAATCCGGTAATCAAGGCTTCATACTCTGCTTCATTATTCGTGCATGGCTCTGTCAAGTGGTAAGAAAACCTTAACATTCTCTGGTCCGGCGTGACGAAAATCAAAACCAATTCCTGCTTTACCCGGTATGACTGTTTGTAATCCTTTATCCTTCCTGGTTGACGAGGCCCCATCAAAATACATTTCCCAGCGTCGAGTACT
>NW_018219012.1:0-2193 GCF_001263595.1 Phalaenopsis equestris
AAGGCATCTGATTCTCTACACAAATCTTCGAGATAAGTATAAGAACACCATAAATGGAGCAAGGAATTCTATTCTCATCTTTTGAGATTAGTCTAAGGCAGCCTTAAAGGGAGTAAGGCATCTGATTCTCTACACAAATCTTTGAGATAAGTATAAGGCCACCTTAAATGGAGTAAGGCATCTGAGACTCTACACAAATTTTTGAGATAGGTATAAAGCCACCTTAAATGGAGTAAGGCATCCTATTCTCATCCTTTGAGATTGGTCTAAGGCAACCTTTAAATGAGTAAGGCATCTGATTCTCTACACAAATCTTTGAGAAAGGTATAAGACCACCTTAAATGGAGCAAGGAATTTTATTCTCATCTTTCAACTCCGGTCTAAGGCAACCTTAAATGGATTAAGGCATCTGATTGTTTACACAAATCTTTGAGATAGTGATCCCGAGAAAATTTGGTTGTGTAAAATTTGTATAAGTTTGACTCCGCTATGTAACGGTGTCAAATGCTTGATCCAAAATTTATGATTAAGAAACTTAAGCCAATAATGTTAGGATTCTATGCAAGTATACGTATTGTTATCAAGTAGTAAAGGAATTTCTATTTAAACCCTGAATATTGATCCCACGGGGAAGGTTTAAATTTAAAGTGATAAATTTACTTTGAAATTCACATAAAGTAAAACAAAATTACTATCCTAATTTCAAATGCTGAGATATTATCAAAACTAAATTATTTAATTATTAGCAAAACTGAAATGCAAAGTTTAAATAGTAACTACTATACTACTAAACTATTGAACTATTAAACTATGTAACTATGTTTATGTGCTGAAGATTTTTTATGTGAAAAAGCATCTTTCCCGCTATAATGAGATTTTGGTAAAATGAGATGAGATAAATGGTTATAATATGTATTGTGCCAAATAGGAGCAATTTTAATTCTCTACCCTGATACAGTGTTATAGAAAATTATTTGCTAATCCTAGGTTTAGTCCCTAAATTCGTGGCTAGGCTAAGAGGATACTGGCTCCCACTCCCAAGCTCCACTTTAGTTCTTAAACACTAAGACCAAATTGGGGATTTTAGTCTGTCACCCTTAAATCTCCAATTCTACACCCAATAATGTATATTTCGCTATTTATTTTCACTTAACTCCATGAACAAAATACTCCTTCATGGAATCAAATGTAATCCTCACCCTGTTGTAGAACTCATACTTCATTTCCATGATCATATGTTTTACAACACATTTTAACAATTCAATTGGCCAAATGGAAAGGTAAATTAAGTTCGTAGTTGAAAAGTCATCACAATTTATTTTATATTTTAATATTGCCACATCCATATTATCTCTTCATTTCACCATATTTTAGAGTAGGGAGAAGGAAAAAAAAAACTACTCAAACTTCATGAGAAAGATACAACAAAAAATAAATTTTATATATAAAAAAAAGTTCATACAACACTAATAAACAAATTACACTTATCTAAAACTCTTTCTCAAAGCAAATCCCATGTAGCCTCTCCTAGGAAATGTAGGAAGAAGAAATTTCTCACTTTTCTCCTTCTCCAACACTCTTAGAGAAGAATTCACACTTAATCTCACCACAAAAACTCTAAACTCTTAATGAAAAATCACTATTAGACTCGTGAATGGTAATGGAATGAACATGGAAAAAGTTTATGGTGGCGAGGTGTGGCAAAAATGAGCAAGGAGAAATGAGAAGGAGGACGTTTATGATCAATTTCGGCCACAAATCGACCCTAGAGTCGGTTCTCCAATAGGTGCATCCAAAAACTCTTCAAAAAGCATCCAAATTTGTCAAATCTTCTAGAAACAGGGTATGAACCGACATTGGCATAGTCGGCGCTAGAGACCATTTAATTAAATCTGTTTACTTTGTTAAAAGGCACCATCAGCGCTGCTTCCGGTGCTGTCAGTGCTGAGTAAAATCCATCAACTGTTCTGTAAGTCTGTGTCATCAGCGCTGCTTCTGGCTCTGTCGATGTTGAGCATTTCTTCAAAAATGTTATTTTTACTCCAAATTCCATCCTTTTTGCTTCCTTTTTGCTTCAAGTCCTAAAAATCAACAACTTGCAAGAAAATAAAAAAATACCTTTCATTAAAGTGTAATATCACCAAAAATGAGTATAAAATATTGGTATAAAAATGCATATATTTTTGGTGTATC
>NW_018219012.1:2857-8287 GCF_001263595.1 Phalaenopsis equestris
TTTTCACTTAAGTTTACTATATATTTAGAAACACAAATATAGTTATCTAAAGTTACCCTCTAATACCAAAGGTCATGTCAAATTTTAAAATATTTTGAAAATATAGCTAATTGAGGACAACTAAAATTAAGTATTTTTCTTTCCCCCCCAAACTTAAATTTTTAAAAGATTTAACATGAAAAACTAAAAAAATAAAGGGTGAAAGAAAACATTTTATATATAAGGGAAAGACTTAACTGTTGAAGGTTCTGATATTGAAACTTAACTCTGAACTATTGCAGGTGCTAATATAAAAAACTACAATACTCAAAACATTAAATAACACATAATACATATAAAAATTTTATTGAGAAAGAGTTAACTACAAATACATTCAAGAAAATACTAAAAACTAACAATAGTACTAAAATGATTTCCAATGTAAAAACAATTTCACAAATCCACTGTTCACAATACAACATAACATTTAAAATAAAGTGTCACGCTCTAAAAACAATGAGTCTCAACAATAAAGTACAACCAAACATATACTAAATAAAAATCTAACTAAAACATCACCAATCATCATCTTCTTCATCTTTCACATCCAAATTTTGCTGCAGATACGGTGTAAAAATAGGGTGAGTAGAAAACTGAATTGAATGATCACCATTCATGTATCTCACCATCACATCATCATAAGCAGCCATATTCAAACTTTTGTCGTATCAAATCATCAGTTTGAGCATTTCTAACATCCATGGTTTGTATTCTACGATCCATTCTCAAGATATCTCCGTGCTAGATCATCATCTGCTCCAACAGTTCTCAAAGTGTATTCCCGGTCCTACTTCTGAATCTTCAATCAACATGAGATTCACAAGTCTTTATTTTAGCAAGCCCAATAGGTTTTAGAGGCTCAATCCTCTCCTCCTCTGGTCTAAAATCAACTCTTGCTTGTTTACAGAGTGTGAAAATAAGTGCAGGGTGTGGTAAACCACAAGTGGTCTCTCCCAAAGCAATTGATCTAATGTTCTTATAAATAATAGAGTCTACATTTATCCTCATCACCTGTTGAATACAGAAGTTCAAAATGGCTCTATCCTTGGTCACCTCACTATGATGATATTTTGGTATCATTCTTCCAGAAATAAAATAGTGTCATGCCTTAGATACTACATTAAGCATAGAAAAAGGAAAGTTTACCTTAACAACATTCTTGACTTTCCAGATGCCTCTTCCATTAGTCATAAAAGAAAAAACCTCATCCAAGGCCTCATTTGTAGCAGCAAATGATTTATTCTGACAGCTGTAAACATCTTCCAACTGATAAAAATCATTCATTTTTCTTTGAGAAAACTCTACCATGTTTCCACAAACAAAAACAAAATCATTAGAAGCCTCTGTAAAATTGGCGTAGAACTCCATCACAACACCGATAATAGCCTCGGTAGTAAAGTAACAGAAATTTATCCACCGGCGAGCATTGATTAATCGCTCTACTCCTCCTCCCAGATTTTTAAATCCATGATCCGGAATTAACTTTTTATTTTCAAGTAGACTATTAAATCAGCACTAACCCTGAAGCTAACAAATTTTTATTCATCATAATTTACTTTTCTTTTTCCTTTGCTTGTTCCTAGTGTCATGGGAAATCTAGAGAAAAATTTGATTAAATTCCAAAAATTCTGAAAATCACAAAGTAAAGCACTTTATACTTAAATCTACTAAGTAAGAGTTCTTCACCAAAAGATTTTCTCAAAATCTCTCAAAAAATTCCAAAATTTTTGTATCTCGGCAATGTGAGATAAATCTTTGATAAAAATCAAATTTTTTTTTAGTTCAAAGTGTAACACTTACCTAGAGAATATAAAATCCAAAGTTCCTTTGCCTTAAAATAGCCTCAAATCCAAGCAAATGCAAGCCCTAGGTGAAAAAAATCGGAGGTTGAAGGTGACTCAAAGGGTAAAAATGGTGGTTAATGGTGAAAATCGTGAATTTTAAAGGGTAAAGGTTGTTCTCGGGTTGAGGGCGCCCTCGACGCCCATGCCAGCGCCGTCGTCGCTGAAGGCCTAAAAATTCCATTTTTTAATTTTTTTCCATTTTCAATTTCCTTTCAATTTTCTACAAAATTTTCTTACAAACAATATTTTACAAACAATATTTTACAAACAAATTTTTTCACAAACAATATTTTACAAACAAATATTTTCACAAACAATATTTTACAAAAACAACAACAAATTATCTTTTATATATGAAAATACACTTTTACAAACACATTTTTCTAATTACACTTTCACACATACTAAGAAAACTAAATTATAAATCAGCATTGAAATCAAGCCACAACACTAAACGCTGACACAAAACTATGCACATAATCAAAGTTCATAATTCTAAAGCAAACAAAACTAAATCAAATCCACACAATCACATTAAGTACATTAGTATTTTAAGAACTATAGAAGCGTCGCTACGGAAATTGATTAGTCAAATTTTCTTCGATCTATCCTTTTTCCTTAAACATCCACACTAATCCTGCTTCAAATGTTCCAGTATGATCAAAATTCTCCTTCATCCTCTAATCTCAGCGATCGAAAAGGTACTGAAGATCTCCTATTGCATTCGTAATGCCCCAAAGTTCTCTTTCAATTTTCTTCAATTTCTTTTCCAAAGCAAGTGAACTTCCAACTATTGGTGGCATCAATGGAGTTGAAGCATGTGATGAATGATCCAAGATAGCATATAATGCTTCTTTCCCATTACCAACACAATTATCATCAATAGGAATCATGGGCTCCTAAGGTAATAAACCTTTTTCCCAACTTTCATATGGAACTTGAGATTGACTGAAAACTAGAAAAGTTGTGGAAGGATGCTCAAGTCCATAAATTGGCCCATTCATAATAATACCCAAAAAAAATCTAAAAAAGAGATCCTACATCAATGGGTTTTTCCATTTGAATGCAATAATTTGAAATAACACTTTCTTTGGTCACTCTACTAATCTTCATGGTAGAGAGTAATTTTATAGAAATGAAGAAATGCCACTGTTCTGATATTGGATTAAGTGATGAAGCTGATAAATTAACATATTTCTCATCTCACAATTCTCAAATATCACTTTCATCCGTCAGAAAACTATAGACATCTTGTATGAAATCTCTGATAGGGATAAAAATTGTATAATGACATATTAGAAAATTTTCTATCGTATACAACTCATTAATTCGTGCTGGAGTAAATGGTACAACCTTTGCTCGTATGAAGAGTACTCTTTAGGTAATTCCATGTAAGTTAACATAGAATTCTTTCACCACTAGTACAACAACTGCAGCATTAATGTAGCACAGAACTTCCCATCATCTTTGTATAATGATTTTATCAATTAGAGAACTTAGATTAATCAATCCATGATTGACAAAACCTCTCTTCTTGATAAATCTCTTCTTCGTAATAACTTTGTCGTATAATCTCTGCGCATCAAAACTGATAAAATTTATTCTATTAAAAACTCCATACATGGAAGCATTTCTGGAATTTGAAGCCATGAAATTCAAAAATAGGGAGTTTCTAGTCATCCAAGGAAGTTTTTAGAACTTTGAAAACACCTTTCGACGGTTGTTACGGAGCAAAATCCCGCCAAAGTTTGCCAAATTTATCCTGAATTGTCAAACTGCTATCAACACCGTCGGTGCTCTCGATGGCGCTGTCGACGCCATGGTCAGTTTAGCAGGCGCCTTCGGCGCTAGTAGCCAAAATCGTAACTCTTCATTTGTTTGTTCAATATGATTCCAAATTTTCCTCTAATACCAATATTTATCTTAATTTTCAATATATAAAGTTGTGTAGGATTATTATGTCCTAATATATAAAACACTTATCAAACAAAATAGTAATACATAGATATATATATTTTTTATATATATATATGGGTTGCCTCCCATGAAGCGCTTGGTTTAACGTCATCAACCTGGCGTACCCTAATCAAGTGACTTAACATCAAATATTCTTTAAATTGTGGTATGTGCCCTTCAAAATAATGTTTCAATCAATGCCCATTAACTTTAAATATCTTTATAGTGTTAGATATTTAATATTAACAACAGTTTCATAATGATAGACTTCAATCACTTTAAATTGTCCTAACCATCTGGATTTCAGTTTTCCTGGAAATAATCTCAATCTTGTATTATATAATAAAATTTATTGTCTAGGTTCAAACTTATTTTTAATAATCTTCTGATCATGTCATATTTTTATTTTCTCTTTATAGATTTTTGCATTATCATATGCATCATTTCTCATCTCCTCAAGTTCATTGAGTTGCAATAATCGTTTCTCGCTAGCTTCTTTTAGATTAAAATTAAATTCCTTAATAGTCCGAAATGCTTTATGCTCCAATTCTACTAGTAAGTGTCATGTTTTTCCAAAGATAAATCTATGTGGGGACATTCCTATAAGAGTCTTATAAGCAGTTCAGTATGCCCATAATGCAGTATCTAATTTAGGAGACCAATCCAATTTATAGGGATTTACAGTTTTTTCAAAAATTCATTTAATTTCATGACTTGATATCTCTGCTAGACCGCTAGTCTGAGGTTGATAAGCAGTAGAGAATCTATGCATAATATCATATTTCTTAATCAATTTTTTAATTCTCTCATTCCTAAAATGAGATCTTCCACCAGTAATAATTACTCTCGGCATTTCATATCTTGTAAAAATATTTTTAATTAAAAATTTAGAAACAATCTGAGCATCACATTTGGGTAAAACAATAGCTTCAAGCCAATTGAGTATATACTCAACAACAAGTAATATATATAAATTTCCAAATGAAGGCATAAATGGTCCCATAAAATCAAAACATAAAATCAGATCCCCACACATTAAAAATTTCAACTTTTAAAGTGTAATTTAGAGTCATTTCATTTCTTCTAGAAATATTTCCTACTCGTTGACATCGATCGCAAGTCTTAATATATTCATTAACATCTCTAAAAAGAGTAGGCCAACAAAATCCATCTTGCAAATCTTATATGTAGTTCTATTTGCTCTAAAATTTTCTCCAAATTCAGAATCATAGTGTCTTTCAATTATATGTTGAGTTTCCTCACATAGCACACATCTTGTAATAATTAGATTTTTACATTGTTTATATAAATATGTGTCATCCTAAAAGTAGAATTTTGAATCATATATAAATATCTTTAATTATAGATTTTTGATATCAGGTGGTAAGATATCACTTACAGTAAAATTTATGCATACCAAAGTACATTCATTTCATCAATACTATATAAGTATTCATCAGGGAAATTTTCTAAAATTTCATTTGCAAAATTAGTTAATATTTTTTCTTTCTAGTCTAGAAAAAGATCAGCTGATTGATTATCATTTACCTTTCTATCAACTACGATGAAATCAAACTCTTGCAATAGAACT
>NW_018219013.1:0-3937 GCF_001263595.1 Phalaenopsis equestris
TTTAGGTATCAATTCCAAGAAGAGAGTCGAAATTTTCATATCGACCTCAAAAGGAGAGAATCAAAATTTAGGTACTGATTCAAAAATGTGAGAATTGAAATTTAGGTAACAATTTCAAGAAGGGAGTCTAAATTTAGTTATCGACCTCGAAAGGTGAGTATCACAATTTAGGTACTGATTCAAAAATATGAGAATTGAAATTTGTGTATCAATTCCAAGAACATAGTCGAAATTTAGGTATCGACCTCAAAAGGTGATAATTAGAATTTAGGTACTGATTCAAAAATGTGTGAATTGAAATTTAGGTATCAATTTCAGGGAGAGAGTCAAAATTTAGGTATCGACCTCAAAGGTGAGAATCAAAATTGAGGTACTAATTCAAAATGTGATAATTGAAATTTATAAAGAGCTTGCGGTGTTGAATTTGCAGAAGTGTGTCATGTGTAAGGGTTGACTTTATTGAAGAAGATTTGTAGAGCTTTGTGGGGTTTTGTGCATAATGTAAAATTCTGCGGGGATGTGAAGAGAGTTAATGCAGATAAAGATGGTTGTGCTACGCACACAAAGAGTAAGAAACTCTTAAAATGAAAGAATCCACTCAAAAGATTTTTATCACATTTATTTTTTTCAAAATATGTCTTTAAATTTTTAATTTTTAGTTGGTTGATTTTCAAAAGAAATTATATAAAAAGAATGTTTTGTTGTTTATTTATCGGTGATTACTTTTATTTAAATTTTATTTATTGTTAAAGGTTTGTTGTTTCATTCTTTGTTCATTGAAATTCTGAACCAACGTGTGGTTCGTGGCTTTCATCCATCGCACAAAAAGGCAACTAACAAAAAGGCACACTCCTGAGAAAAAAATTCATTAATCTGCTTCAATAAAAACATATCACAGATCAAACATAGGCTAAAGCCTCAAAAGGTACAATATATAGTCCATGTCAAAATACATTCAGAACATCTCATGCTATGAATAAAATATATCAGATACATCAGATACATGTCATGTTGCTAAAAAGTTAACCCTCTCACCGTCTGTACTAGGTATGAAGAGCTCGTGATCAAGAAGAGCTTCTAAGTCATGCTCTAGGATAAGAGTTCCCATTGCATGCACTTAGAGGTACAACCCTCTCATAGCTTGTATGGCAGTAGTTTTTCCAGTTCCAGGTCTGGGTGAAATCCATATGGCATTTTGCTTTCATCCATCCTGCGAAAAATCATAGACACCCTACGGTATCGTACCCCTGGGTTTGGCACCGTCTGCGCCGTTGCTGTTAAGAGCAAGTACTGTACCGAGTAGTAGAGGAATCTCCACAGAACCTTTGAATTCACCAGGGCTGACGATATTGATTTCTTTCCCAAATAAAATATTGCTTTTGCTCAGAAATGAGACCATGTACAAGGGCCTCACAAAATCATGATGATTAATGTGTGGGGGAATGCAATCACCTACTTCATAGATATTGATAATGCAACTGTTGGGAATGTAGGTAGTAGGTAGAATATTCCTTTATTTGACCATTCTTTTGATCATCCACTTTATCATGGGCGGTAGCAAATCTACTTGATCGTGTTTGAGGATCTCAGGTGGATTCCCTTGTCTGTCATTTGTGAAGTTGTAACAGCAGCCACACTGGATGGTGATTCTTCCCTTTCCTCTCATCCATTTCTTTGGCTCAGACTATGTTCTTTCCATGAGAAGGCCTGCTCGACCTCTATCTCTCAAATCAAAGATGCAGTCCAGAATGCTTCTTTCATCATTTTTTGGAGAAAACCCTGGTTTTCAGCTCCAGGCCTTCCATTATATTAATGAAATTTCCTTGAACTTCTTCATAAAATTCAAATTCGCTTTTATTTACTTTACTTATCTTGTAGTATTCTATCATACCAGGGGTTGGCAGCTGTCGCGGGCGTTCCTCCCTCGAGCATTCGCAGGACCCAAACTGGCGCTGGTTGATCTGGAGCATGAGACTCGGCCTCTAGCCGGATGTACGACTCTGGGCTCCACGGTACATACTGATCCATCCTCAGTGGGACATACGGTTCATCCATCATAAAATTTGAAGTTGGAGATCGGTTGGTGCTTGAGGTTTACTCTTCCAATGTACTAAAATGATGTAGATGCAGAACATTGCAATCTGGGCCGGTATTTCAACGTTGCACGTCGGGCAACTCTTGCACAAAACATCTGGCACTGGTAGTGTGTTTAACTCTATCACAAACCCCGGTTCTTCATCTTTGGTGGGTAAGCTAGCAAAAGTTTCTTTCAGGTCAGGATCATAAATATGCCCCTCAGGAATAGGGGTGAGCAAGTTGTTCGTCTCTCTTTGACGTCTGCGTTCCTGTCGTAGAGTTAAGCTAACAAAAGTTTCTTTCAGGTCTGGATCGCGAAGTGCTTGGTAGTCGTTCGTTATTAGCGGCTATTAAGCCTCCAGTAGGTGTAGCTACCATGGAGGGCAGACAGCTGGGCCCTTCCATTGGATCTTGCTCTGCTATCACGTTCTTGCCTTTGCATGATACATTGTCTTTAGCGGTCACTCTAAGTAGTGAAGGCAGTCCCTCTTTCTCTTTGCAGCTGACTACGTCCATGAGAGCACCTTCGTAGTCCATGTCAACCTGGTTAAAATCCATGTTGAAATCAATGGTACCGCCCTGCGGCGCCATCTCCGCATTTAGTGCGAGGCTCCAGCCATCCTGGAAGGCAAAGATCAGCCTCTGTCCCGACATTTTCTGCAAATGACACAAAAAACGTCAGTAGGCTGAAACTTGTCATGAATAAGAACAAAAAAAAGTATTTATTAAAGTAAATTTCAGTTTGTTTTGGCGAAATGAATTGTTTATTTTATGTATGATTTTTGTTAAATTTAGTGGAACATTATTCTTAAAAGTGGAAAAAAGAAAATTTTAAGTTTAAAATTTCTTTCTCAAAATTTTCGTTATATGGAGGTTAATTACAAAATTTTGACACATTTGGCCACATAGATAACCCTAAAACAATCAAAGATTCCAAAGTTTCACAATCAAAGTTTCCAAAGTTTCAAAGCAAGCAGAGGCAAGAGACGTTAGGTCGCGTAATAAGTTTTCAGATATCGTCCATTTATTGGTAACATGGGTCTTTTGCCCTGGAATTCCACTAACTCGTAGGCTCCTCCTGTGTAGACCTTTTCAATGAAAATTGGTCCCTCACAAGTTGGCTCAAATTTTCCACCTATTTTGCAGCGTGCAAGAATAGGCCTTTTGAGCACAAGTATCATGGGCTTGTACCATCTTTGACTAGTAAAGCTCAAAATGTTGTTGTGCTTCTAGTCGTTTTCCCTCGAGACTCTCCGGTTCTTCAAGTCTAAGTTTTGCGCTTTCTTCCATTGTGAGTTGGTTGACAACGACGACTCTGAGAAACGGTGTTGGTGTCTGGATTTTTAACAGTAGCACGGCCTCGGACCCGTACACGATCATATAGGGTGTACACTGAGTGGGAGTCCTGAACGTTCTCCGGTAGACCCACAAAGCTTCTAACAATTTTTTGTGCCAATCCCTTTTATTTTCATCCATTGTTTTCTTCAAAATCTGTACCAGTGTTTTGTTGAAAGCATTTGGTTAAAAGCCTCAGCCAGACCATTTTCTCTGGGATAGTAAATTGTAGAGTATCTCCAATCTATCCCATGTCTTTTGACAAAATTGTTGATCTTTGTACTCTTGAAAGCTGTCCCATTGTCGGAAATTATTCTTGACGGTACTCTGAAACGGTAGAAGATTTGGCTTTTAAAAAAATGAAGGAAGTGCTGTGTTGCAACCCCACCTGATGGTATTGCCTCTGCACATTTGGAGAAGTAATCTGTAAAGGCAATTATAAACCTGTGTCCTCTGGAAGATGGAGGGTCTATCGGACCTATTATGTCCGTGCCCCAACACTCGAATGGCCATGAGGCAACAGTTG
>NW_018219013.1:3947-7661 GCF_001263595.1 Phalaenopsis equestris
CAGCACATTCGGAGGCTGGTGCAAGACCACCCCATGCACTTGGCATTGGTGACATCTTCTGGTTGTATGCATGCAATCAGACATCATTGCTGGTCAATAATACCCGAGTCTTTTGATCTTCATTTTCATTTTTGGCCCTAACTGGTGAGCGCCACACAATCCAGCATGTAGCCCTTTAACAATCTTTTGTGCTTTGGCTCTGCTCAAACATCATAGCCACATCTGGTAGAATGATCTTCTATAGAGAACATTTCCCATCAGGGCGTAAGACATAGCCCTTCTTGTGATGGATAGCCTTTCTTGTGATGTGGTGCACCCCAAACTTGTCTTCTGGTAGCTTTTTAGTATGTAAATATTCAATTAATGGCTTGCACCCATCTTTGTTGATGTCTGCAACTGTATTTAATATTTATTCCTTTTCAAGCTTGTGTAGAGTTTTGGAGTCGATCCGAGACACGACTCGTCTTCCTTGTACTGTGACTTCAATGGAATCCTCAGAGGGACACAGAGGGACACGCCATTTCCTTAGCAAGTTTTGCCAGAGCGTCGGCATGGGCACTAATTCCGGCATTAATTCCCCTAGGAATCTGATAGAAAGTTACATCAGGAATCTGCTACAAGAGCTTCATCGTGTATCGATGGTATTCTGCTAATCGTGGTTTCAAAATTCTGTATTGTCTGGCGACTTGCTGGATGACGAGTTAGAGTTGGTAGTTGTCATAAATGGCAATATTTGTTATATCCATTGAGATTTCCATTTCCAATCCAATGATTAAAGCTTCACATTTTGCTTCATTATTGGTGTACGACTCTGTCAGGTTGTATAAGAACCTCATCATAGCCTTATTAGGTGTGATAAAGATCAAACCAATCCCTGCTTTGTCTGGTATAACTGTGTCTGATCCTTTATCTTTTTTGGCTGACGAAGCGCCATCGAAGTAGATCTCCCAGCGTTGCGCACTGGAGATCTCGTTGTTGAGAGAGGACCCAGCTAGCAGTGGGTGTGCAGCGAGAGAGCCTGCTAGCATCTGTGAACGAAAGTTATATCAAACTACAAAAAAAATCATCGACCATCTTGTTAGATGTCCAGAGTGTGTTGGTCGGGTCATTAAATATTGCAACGGGTAAACTTTTAAAATAAGGGTAATATTATGAGAAAGCATGTAATGCCTGAGCTTTTGGGCCACAAAAATTAACGCCAGACAATGTTTCTCAATAGATGGATACCTTATCTCCATCGGTATTAGGCGACGACTCAAGTAGTAGAGCACATTTTCTTTAACCTCATCATTAACTTGGGGTAATAAGGCTCCAAGAGAGTCATCTAAAGCCCTGATATAAAGTATCAATGGTTTTCTTGGGATAGGGGCTGCCAAGACAGAAGGTGTAATTAAATATTGTTTAACGTCCTCAAAGGCCCGCTGGCATTTTTCTTCCAAAATAAATTTGGCATCCTTTTTAATTAGTTCCGAGAAAGGATGAAACCTACCTGAGAGATTAGAAATAAAGCGTCTCAAATATGCCAACTTCCCTTGGAAGGAACGTAGTTGTTTTAAGGTTTTAGGGGGAGGCATTTCCAAGATAGCTTTAATCTTATCGGGTCGGTTTTGATTCCCCAATGACGGACAATGAATCCTAAAAATTTCCCAGAAGTAACGCCAAAGGCGCACTTTAAGGGATTCATTCTAAGGTCATATCGTCGTAATCGGTCAATCACAATCCTCAAATTGTACAAATGGGTTCCGAGAAAGGATGACACCTACCTGAGAGATTAGAAATAAAGCGTCTCAGATATGCCAACTTCCCTTGGAAGGAATGTAGTTGTTTCAAGGTTTTAGGGGGAGGCATTCGGTTTTGATTCCCCAATGACGGACAATGAATCCTAAAAATTTCCCAGAAGTAACGCCAAAGGCTCACTTTAAGGGATTCATTCTAAGGTCATATCGTCGTAATCGTTCAATCACAATCCTCAAATTGTACAAATGGTCTATTTTTTGTTTACTTTTGATGACCAAATCATCCATGTAGAATTCTACTTGAATGTGCATGAGGTAGTCAAAAATCTTTGTCATTGCACACTAATATGTTGCTCTGGCGTTCTTTAAGACGAACGGTGTCACTGTGTAGCAGAAAATTTCAATTGGTGTTCTGAAGACTATAAGTGTTGCATCCTCGGGAGCTATCTTGATTTGGTTGTATCCCGATGATCCATCCATGAAGGAGAAAATTTAATTTGTTGAAGCGATATCCACCATCATCTCCGGTATAGGTAGTGGAAACTCGTCTTTTGGGCATGCCTTGTTCAAATCTCTGAAGTCGACATAAACACGGATTTGTCCATTTTTCTTCTTAACAGGTACGATGTTGGCTAACTACGTGGGGTATTGTTCTTCTTTAACAAAGTTGGCGTCTATCAATTTCTTCACCTTGGTGATGACTTGTTCTATTTTTAGGTGCATTCTCCTGAGAGCTTATTTTACTGGGGTTATAATCTTGTCAACCCCAAGTTTATGGACTGCAACCTCTGCTGACAGTCCTGACATTTCATCTTAGCTCCATGAAAAGTAATCTTTGAATTCTATTAATAGTTTGATCAATTCTGCAGATTCTTTGTCATTAAGTAGAGAACTTATAAATGTTGGTCTGGGTCATTCTTCACTCCCGAGGTTAATCTCTTTCAATTCATCAACAGTAGATTTAATTTCTTCCTCAAATTCCGGCGGAGCATCTTCTATCAGTTGATCAATAAGGTCATCCTCTATACCGAGGCAATCCTCTTCTGATTCACTAGTAACAACCATGCAAAATTTAGAATCATCGACTGGTCCGACTGTACTAAATCTGAGACCATCTTTTGAGTTAGGAGTTTGACTTTTAGCATTCCATAGTTTTTCAAAAAGTTGAAATTTATCTTTTGGCATTTGTTTTGGTAAGTGTCCCTATTGAATTAACTATGAACACTAGACAAGAAGTAATCAAAAGGCAATTTCATTAATTCATTAGAATCATCATCCAAATTTACATGTTTTTCAAGCTCAACAAAGGTAGAAGCACGATAAAACTTGATCGGCTTTGAACCAACACTACGGACTTCCTTGACCTCTAAACTCTTGACCTTTTGAGGGAGAATCGGAGTGAGGGTCATAGCATTCACATAGTGGTTTATCCAATCATACATTGTTTCATATTCATTCTTCTCTGTCTCTTCTAGGGATATCTCGTACTGGGGTATCTCTTCCGTCTTGTCATCATCATTTTCTCATGTTCAGAACTGTCTTCCTCACCAATATTGAAAGTTGGCCTAGTCTGTTAAACAATTAAATTGATTTTTCCTCGTCCACATCCCTGGCCTCGACCTCGGGTGCGCGACTAAACAGCCTTTCACCATCTCGTTGTAAAGGAGTTGCGGAAGATTGCTGAAGTAGAGTTGAATGGCCTATTTTTTGTGATTCTTCTGAATCTTCATCTTTGTTTATGATAACTTCACGAGAGAAGACAGTTTTCTTTAAAGGTGCGCAGTAGGCAGCATCTTCATGGATACCAACTTCATGCACTGAAAATGGTTGTAGGTCTCCCTTGATGCAATTTTCTTGACCATCTTTGCGGTATTTGATGCACTGGTGTAGAGAAGATGGAATCATATTGTGCTCATGAATACACGGTCGACCCAATAGAGCGTAAAGAGGTCTCAGCATTGATGATATGAAATTTAGT
>NW_018219014.1:0-33042 GCF_001263595.1 Phalaenopsis equestris
AGTCTTGAACACAATTCTATTTTGTGGTTGTAAGCCAAACCTTTCAACCAACAAGCTAAGAGGCTCAAATACCATTTTCATAATTTGATTTCAAAAACATGACGTGAAAGTAGTACTTCAATGGGAGGTATTACAAGCTGTTTGATTTATAAATCAAGTTAGCTAAATGATTTAATAAAAATTGCCGATTAGATCATTAGTGTAGATCCACAAACTTGGAAATCTCTTTTTCTTAGATCTATGGTTGAATAGCATTTTTATTTTTTATTTTTATTTTTCAAGATATATTGTTGAATAGTATCTTCTTCTCCCAAGTTGTGTGTGTATTATTCTTCTAAAAAGATAAGCAGATTGGTAAATACCGTTTTCATTTTTCAGCCAGCCATGCATCTGACTCTTGTAGTCAACTTAATTAGCGTATAGATGTAAAGTGCTTCAACTAAATTGAACCCAAAATTAAGGGACTGTTTGGGATAACTTTTATTTCTTATTTTATTTTATTTATATTTTAATTCGAAACATAGCATATTTAACATATCGAGTTAAAATATGATTATTTTTAAAAACACTTTAAAACATTATTTTAAATGAGCTCGCAAACATGTTAATTTATCTTTTTTAAAAAAATAAAAATAGGTAAAGAACACAGTAAAAAAAAGCATGTTTAAAACTAAAAAACAAAAAACAAACAAAAATAAATAAATCCCAAACAAGCCCTACATTAGTGTCGCTGGTGTTCAAAAATTGCATCCAAATTTCTAAAACCTAAAACAAAATGTTGTGACAACCGTATGTCTAACTTCACCATGAATTGCAACTGTAGCTTCACAACGCCAATCTATAGCAAAATCTCGTCCGTTCTAAGCTTACATTTGTTACAAAACAACATATAGTAGGAACTTTATACAGAGGCAAGAAGACTAAAAAAAATCATAATATTCCAGGCAAATTGATGTCAACCACATAGCGTTCAATCAACTGGTATGTACTCCTATACATTGTAGCAGCACAAAGGTTACAGATGAGAGAAATTTAGAATGTGTGGTCAAATCAAGAGATCTCACACTTCTGAAACAAATGTAACAGACCAAGTTCAGCAGCTGCTGCTGCAATAGGCCTATAAGGAACAGGACAAAGCCCTGAAGAGGTGGATGGTTAACTCTTTATACAGTTAATATTCAGGGCTCTTGCTTCAGTGTTATGTTAACGATTTCTATGAGAGACTTTGGGTGATACTGTTCATCCGTATCAACTTCCTCAATTTCCTGGAATGCATTGAAGACTTTCAGGAAAAGTGCGAACAAAAGAAAAGTATTGTTGCAATGGACCTTAAATTTTGAGGTACAAATTAGGATGATATAAAAATAATGAAATGTTAGGATGATTTGATCATGCGTAAATCATACAAAATAGAAATTTGAGGAATGGTTAACACAGTGAGATGGGGGATTCATCAATTCCATAGTGTAATTCTCAAATCAAATAAATTTCTTTAAGCATATAAGAAATCATCTAAAACTTATTTTCATTTTTTTTTTTTTTATCTGTGGACATCTGAGTGGAATTAATTGTAAGCGCACACACACCACATATGCAAAAGTCTTGAACACAATTCTATTTTGTGGTTGTAAGCACAGCTTTCAACCAAAAAGCTAAGGAGGCTCAAAAACCATTTTAATAGTTTGATTTCAAAAACATGACGTGAAAGTAGTACTTCAATGGGAGGTATTACAAGCTGTTTGATTTATAAATCAAGTTAGCTAAATGATTTAATAAAAATTGCCGATTAGATCATTAGTTATTAAGTTGTAGATCGAAATCAATAATCATGTTATTCTATTTAAAGGTAGAAACATAGAAAAACTAAACATGTTGGCAATAGATAGAATTTTCAAGTTCCTCCATACCCTCAATGCTTGAAATCAGAAGAAATAAAACTTATACTCAGTATCAAACCCATCAAGCCACCAATCGCCCCTTGACAAAATTGCAACTTATAATAATTGTAAACCAGTAGTTATCTAGTGTTCAGACTGAAAAACACTCAATAATGCTGTCTGGTCCTTTCCAAAGGTTGCATTTGCGCATGCTATAATATCAAAGTCCGCAGAGCAGTTCAAATATAAAAATTTCAGGGGAACTTAGCCTGGATCAACAAATAAACTTATTAAAAGAAGACGATAAGCTATTACGGCAATATGCCGGTCCGAAAAATGCGGTAGAGTGAAGGATAGAATGGCACACAACAAAGTCTGAAGGATAAACAATGAAGTCCCTCACAAGTTGGCCGGAACAACTTGCACATAAACCTATATCATCCCGACAAGCCAGCCCAAGCTTGCTTACACAACCACCCGCAATTGCGAAGCTAGAGAATTTCATACTAAATAACTATCACTAGAAGAGGCACAGAAAAAGATGACATCAAATCCATTTAGAGAAAATTACCTACATACCACATAATTCTTTTGAATTTACATATCTAACACCTAGAGTTTGATATTTACATCTATAACACTTCGATTTCAAGAACCTACACATTAAAATGAGTTAGTATTAGTTGTATTTTTTATTTGGCATTAAACATTAGAGTATTATGAAAGTAAAAAAATAAAGTTTAGTTGCTATGTATTTAAATATATAAAAATTGTGGGTATGTATGTAAATGCCCCATCCCCTTAAATCTTGGAGTAATATGTATGTAAATATGAAACTTTAGGTATGATATATTAAAATACATAAGAATTGTGTGGTATGTATGTAAATACCCCATCCATTTAAGTGCTCAATGGAAGGCACTTCCAATGAATTCCACTGCCAGTCCTTGGCAAGGAGCCAGGCTGAGCACAGTCTCACCCATAAGACCTGCTGGTTCCTCTTTCTTCAAATGAAACAAAGGGCATCAGCAAAAGTAAACGAAATCAGATACACATCAATATCGTAGAGGAAGCTATACTGGAGTTCTGCTGCATGAAAAAGAGCAGTTGCGAAAAGTGTAAAGCTACAAATGTTGGGTGACGAAGAAAAGATAAGTATTCAAAGGGCACCTGAAGAAAATGTATGCGTATTTTTTGGAATTGTTATTCAAACGTCCACACTCCCAATCACAACAAAACAAGCATGCCAGAGCATAGAGAACAGTGCACTGCTTGAACTAGTAAACTTTAACCAAGGTTTCTTAGGATGATGGGGAAGGAAACCTGACGGTCAAAGAAGAAGGTTGTGTCCTTCATGATAATGATGTGTAAAATTGACCAACAACAACAACAAGAACAAGCCTTTATCCCACTAAGTGGGATCAGCTACATGAATCCTTCGTTCTAATAAATTAAGATCATTATTTTATAATGCCCAAGTCAGTTTAGGCCTACATCTACCTTTTTTAACAAAAATCGGATCTAAAATCTACCCTCCTAACTAGATCATCAGGTGGTCGATGTTTAATGCGACCAAATCATTTAAGATGACTCTCTCTAATCTTATATGCAACTGGAGCTACACCGACCATTTCATGGTTACGTTCATTTCACATTTTGTCTCTTAAGCCATTCATCCACCTAAGCATTCTCATCTCAGCAACACTTAATTTGGTTTTATGCTTCTCTTTTCCTTTAAAGCAATGCAGGTCTGACCACCATCTTATAAAACTTTCCTTTAAATCTAAACGGTACTTTTCTATCATCTAACTTGAATTCTACTAATAACATCCCCATCTATAGCACCATCACTTTGAACAATAGATCCGAGGTACCTAAACCATTCACATCTTTTAATGATTTGATCACTCATTGTTACAAATCTACCACTAGATTTACTAATACTAAAACTACCCAAAAAAATAAACAAAGCATTCTCATAGATCTCAATAAAACCACCCAGTCGTCAGCAAAAAGAGAGTAGTTATGCCCATGATAAAGTCAAACCTATTATTTACAAGGGATCAAGAAACAGAAAAATGGATCTACATGCGAGTTTTCTCCTCATTACCTTAATCCAAAGGCATTTTCTCTTCATTACCTTGCTCGTGCACACAAAGCCAGAGACCAGGCTGGTTATGGCCAACAAAGCACAACATAATAAAATGCTTTCGGGTAATTACTTAAAAGCCCATGTCCAAGGAATTAGCTGAGGGAGAAGCAAACGGTGATAAATTTGGTTAACTTGCTTGTTTCCTTAATTAGGGGAAAGCAGTTGATTTAGAAAGAGAAGATGATGCCTGAAAAAAAGGTCCATCTCATCCACTGGAGGCTGAGAGAGGCGAAATACACTTAGAAAAATCCCAAGGTAGTTAAAGAGAAAAACCCCATTAAGTTCTCAAAGGTGTCAAGGCGGTAAAATAAGTATATTCTCTCTCTCTCTGTGAAAACTTGTCACAAAACAACTGTTCACGCCATCTTGAAATAAAAGACCAATCCATCCAACACAAGAAACTTGAATTTAGAGAAATATAAAAACATTCCCTAATCTGCTCATATTGATGGTGATAAGGGAGCAGATAATGTCTGTCAAAGTTTTGTGTCCATACAAAATAGGAATGAAAGTTAGTGAGTGCCCTATCTTTTAGAAGCTGCTAAACAAATGAAAGTTGCCTTGAGCAATAGAGAAAATAAAGGTAAATTTGGATCCCTGCGTTTATATTAAACTATTAAAGGCCCTTCTATCGCCATAAAATAAGCAACGATTCTCACATTATGGATGGATGTTGGAAAATAAGTTAGTCCATGAAAGTAATATTAGGATAAATCTTGGAAAATAGGTACCCTCACAGGAAAATTAATACAATTAATAGATATTATGATTCATATGAAGATAAATATTTAATGAATTAAAAAAACTAAATGGGTTGGAGAAAAGGCTAAGGAGGTTGACAGCTTAGGTTTTAAACTTTGCTATTCAGGTAGGAGTCGCACTAGAAATGGTGTAAATGCAATTATAGATACAAGATTGAAAGATAATGTTGTAAAAATTAATAGAATTTAAGATGAAATTATAACCCTAAAGATTATCGTTGATTAATGCTCCTCCAATAAGTTTAGATAAAGATTCAAAAGAAAAATTTTAGAATGAACTTGAAAAATAAATACAAATGATAGCTCTTGAAGTAAGAATTGTTATTAGAGGATATTTAAATGAACATATTGCTAGAGTGGTAGAAGATTTTAGGAATATGCATGGTGGATAAGATTTTGGAGTGATTAATGAAAAAAGTATAATAATATTAGATTTTGTTTTAGCTTATGATTTTGTTATTGTTGATACTTTATTTTAAAAAATAGATGAACATATTATTACTTATAAGAATGGATCTAATAAAACACAAAATGATTATTAACTTAAGGGGAAAAGAGATCGTCGAGAATATCAAGACTAAGGTTATTCCAAATGAAAATTTAAGTACTTAATATAGATTATTAGTTCTAAATTTTAAGATTAAGAGCTGTAAGATAAAGAATACAATAAAATATTATCATAGAATTAGATGGGGGCACATAAAAGATACAAATAAAATTATTTTTCTGAGTAAACTTCAAGATTTCAACATATGGAATGTTCATGAAGTATCTAATTTTACTAGGATAAAGTAACAAGCACTATTGAACAAGTGTAAAAGATATACTTGGAGAATGAAAAGGTAAAAATTCTATAAATAAAAATAATTAGAGGTGAAATATTAATGTGTAAAAATGATAAAATATAAGACATAGTGTTATAAAAATTGATTTAAATGTAAAAGCTCAGAGAACTGAGAAGAATATAAAGTGGCCAATAGGGAGTTTAAGACAATAATTTGTGAAGTTATGAATTTTAATTACAGTGATATTTATAATAAATTAGAAACTAAAGAGAGTGAAAATATATGTATATACTAGTCAAATAAAGAGAAAAGAAAAATAAAAATTTAATTCAAGTAAAGTATCTTAAAGATGAAAATCAAAAGGTTTTTTCTTAGAGAGATATTCAACATAATTGGGTGAGTTATGTTGATAAATTGTTCAATGAAATTTCTGAAAATCTGGTTGGCCTCAGTGATATTAAATTCGTTAATAATAATAAAACGTTTTATTTTTACCGTCGCATCAGTAAAAAGAAAGTTGAGGAAGCCATAAAATAAAACCAAGGGTGAAAAATTAGTAGGACCTAATGATATCTCTATTGAAGTGTGGAAACATCTAAGAGATTTAGGAGTTTCTTGACTTGCGAAACTCTTTAATATTATTTTAAAAACTAAAAGGAGGAAGAGTACTTTGGTCCCCATTTTTAAGAATAAAGGGGATGCACGAAAGTGTGCAAATTATAGAGGAATAAAGTTAATTTGTCATACTTTCAAATTATGGGAGAGGGTAATTGAACATAGGTTAAAATGTGATACAAAGATTTCTCATCAGTTTGGATTTATGTCAGGCAAGTTTACTATGGAAAATATACATTTATTGAGAGATCTGACGGAGAGGTACATAGAGAGCAAGGTGGATCTACACATGATTTTTATTGATTTAGAGAAATCTTATGATAAAATTCTAAGAGAAGTTCTAGAAAAAACAGGTCTTGAAATGACTTATATTCAAGTCATTAAAAATATGTATAATAGAGTTGTTACTTGTCTTCGAACAGAAGAAAGATTGACCAAGTATTTTCCTATTTCAGTTGGATTACATCAGGGATCGGCTTTAAGTCCATATCTTTATAATTTTTGCTTTAGTTGTGGAGGCTCTTACTGGACATATATAGGAGGATGTACCTTGGTGTATGTTTTTTGTTGATGATGACCAAAGAAAGACTCAAGGAAAATAATTGAATTATAGAGGTCTATGTTGGAGCCTAAAAACCTTCGTTTGAGTAGATCCAACACTGAATACATAGAATGTAACTTTAGTAGTAGAAGCTCTAGTGACAGAGTTGTAAATATGGGTGATCAAATCATTAAAAGATGTTATTATTCACAATGACGATCATATAGAAGGGGATGTTATTAGTAGAATTTAAGTTTGTTGGTTAGTTGAAGTGGAGGCGTCAGGCCTACTGTGTGATAGAAAGGTACCGCTTAGACTTAAAAGGAAAATTATATAAGATGATGGTGAGATCTGCAATGCTTTATAGCGCAGAATGTTTGTTTTTCAAAGAGAAGTATAAAACAAAGTTTTGATGAGATGAGAATGTTTAGGCGGGGCTTGACACTTAAAAGACAATACGAAAAGGAATCTATTTGTGAAAAGGTTGTAGTTCCAATTGCAAACAAGATTAGAGAGTCCAGTCAAGAGAGTAGATGTTTCAAATTCAACTTATGTTTAGAAAGGCTGAGGTAGATCTAAAAAGAATTGGGCATATTGTTTAAAAAATAATTTTGATCTATTAGAATTAAATGAAAATATGGCACTCAATAGGACACAAGGGAGAAAAAGGATTCATTTAGTCGACCCCACTTAGTGGGTAAAGGCTTATTGTTGTTGTTGTATTAGAGGCCCTACTGTCACACATACGTTTCATCCTCCCTTTTTATTAGCAAGTAGGTTCCACAAGATGTATTGCCTAGAAGGCCTCCACCATGAGGTGGGAGATTTACTAAATAGATCTAGCTAAAGTAAGGAAATCTTCAATAAGCGAGGGAGGTTTTTACGCTAAGCAAACCTTAACTCACCCTTGGCTTGAAAAAAATGCTACAATAATAAAAGAGAAAACATCTGGCCATATGCTTGCAAGCATATTTATAAATGTTTGCTTAATCAAAAAGTTCAGAAGGGAACAATATTGAAGAATTTGACTCCGAAAGACCCCAGAAATAGCCTAAGAACGGTAAATTCAATCGAAGGGAAGGAAATGGTCCTCAAAATGGATATGATCGAGTGTGACTAAAGAGCGGTGGGATTAGTGTGGTGGAAGCTTGGAATGTGTTGGGGTTGAGGAATTTGTATGGTGGAAGTTTGGAATGTGCTGGATAGAAAGTGTGAAGAAGTGGGGTGCGGGAATAAGTAGCACTAATAATGGAGTTGGTTTAAGAATGATGCTGAGGGTGGCAATGGATCTGGAGGAAATATGAATTTCACTTACAGCTTTGTAAAGACAATGAAAGATGATGTATTGTTGAACCAAGTAACTGATAAAATGGGATGAGAAAATTAGTGCAAAGATATGATGCAAAGTAAGAATGAAGCAAAAAAGAAACACTATGCCTAAGTATATAGCTCGAGTTGTTTGGATAGATTTCAACAAATACAGAGAATTGATGCAAACAGGTTCTTTTTTTTAAGATGAAGATCCTGATAATAAGCTAAACAACCAGTCCCGATAAGGTAGTGATGGAAATAAATGCTTATACTAATCGAGAGCGCAAATAAAAAGCCTTAAGACAAGCAGAAAGTGATTCTAAGTTTTGTTCTTACTTGTTCCTATTGATAATTTTTATTTGTATAGTCTATTTTATTGTAAACATGTCTATAATGGACAAATCTGCAGCAAACTAAATGTTCTGATTGCAGTGAAAATCCTGAACATATGATTATTATACATTTCAAATTCTTGCAATCATTTCTATTTAAAAGATCTTTAAATTCATGTTTAAAACACACGGATTTTTATGTTTCATTGAAGGGGACAACCCATTTGCCTTAATTAAAGTTGACTGACTGCTAAGCACAATTTTCTGTATCTCATCCTATACCCACACTAGTAAACCTAGACCCTGAGATGTCTTGCATCAAAATTTAATATCAAAGCAAAACAAAAGTAAAAATTAATATCAAAGCTTAAGGGGCTGTTTAGCTAGAAATAGGATTTAACTAAAGTAAGTATTTAGTAAATTTTGTAAATCCATATTTAGTAAATCTTGAAAACTGTTTGGTATAAAAAATGTTAAATCCGGATAAATACTGTGAAATTATTTGACAAATTATCGCAAGATCTAAGTATGTTAGTTGAAATATGAATATAATATTAAATATTACTAATATAATTAAAATAAAATAAATTATTTTTTTCTAATTGAATTGATTAATATTAATTATTTACTGAACTAATTAGTCATTAATAAGAGTTTTTTAAACTATTATTTATCAAGTAGTATTTTAATATTCATTCTTTAATCATAAATTAGTTATTTAACTTGAATTTTAGTAAACTAATGACATACCAATCTTTAATTTAATTTTCATTACATATAAACATCAAATTCATATAATTATAATTAGCTTGATAATATATTTATTAATTATTAAATATGAATTATTAATGATTAAAGTTAGAGCATATTAATAATTCATAGAGTTTTCGTCATAAAAAATCAGATGGATCCGACCCATTTTCAAATATGGAATGGAGTGACTCATGCTTTAAATCTAAGGTCACAATTCTTTAAGGAATAGCATTTAGGGGTTCTCCAATAAGGATTAAGAAAACACATTCTTTTGACTAAAGCAGGTTGTCAACCCACCCTTTGCAAGGTAAAAGATGAATCGTGATGACCACCGTCAATAGGAGTAACCACTTTCCCAAAGAGCCCTCGCCTTTCTTGCAAATGTAAGGGAATAAGTAAAGAGGCAATAAAGAAATAGAGAAGTGAATTGTGAGAATTGGTGGAGGGCATTAGAGATAGAAAAGAGGATGTTAAGGAGACCGAGAAAAGTATTTAGGACTAAAAAAAGGAGGTAAATTAAACTATTAAGTGAAAAGAACAGAAAGCTAGCACTTCACTATCTAAAATTTTAGGGGAAGAGTTGAATTTGTACAACCTAGGAAACTAGCATTGCAAAATGAGTGTGGAATTGCTATAACAATCTCAAAATAGATGGTATATGTTCAATACATCAAGAAAGTTTACAAATGATGGTCCTAAGCTTTGTAACATCTTGGGTATCTCAGTTCTATAGCACGCTTATTGAAGGTGCATTGGGGCAGCTTTTTTAGCTGTGGCGAGGCTGGAGAAAGCATAAATGAGCGTTCGGAAAGAGCGGTGTGACAGCTTTTTGGGATAAGCACATCTAAATGCAGGTCGCAACCCACTTTTTGTCCGCGACATATTACCTTGAGGCCCCTTGTTTTGCTTGTGCCTCGCGTGCCCTTTTGTTGTCGTGCTTCTCTAACGTATCTCCAGTGCCCTAGCTGCCATCTCCACTCCCCCTTATCTCTGGTCGTCAGTTCTAGTGTTATTATCTCTCATCTCCTTCCTTTCTCCCTTTTCTCTGGTCCAAGTTCCGGTTGCACTCTCTCATATGTTCCTATGGTATTCTCTAAAATAAACAATTGCTATTATTTTATAGGTAATATGGTTTGAGGTTTGCCCTATGTGGCTTGCTCTTTGTTATTTCTGGCTTTGCTCTATTTGCAATTTCTGGAATTTTTTTCATTGTTCGTGTGGCCTTTGCTTTATGTTCTATGTTAAAAGGGTTTGATGCGAGCCTCTTTGTGATTTTTGACATTTTTCCATTACATATGTGACTAATACTCTTTGCTCTATGTTTGAAGGGTTCGAATTGAGGCCCTTTGTGATTTCTGGCATTTCCCCTTTCCTTCCATTTTCTGATCAATGGGGTCTATTGTTTGGTTTTTGCGATTTGTTGGGCTCTGGAAAGGAATTTTATTTGTTATTGCACTGTGTGGTTCGGTCAGTTGGGGCTCTTTACTATATTTTGTTTTTGGTCCAATTATGGTATAATTGCAATGTGGTTTTGTTGTTATACTTGTCAGTTTGGTTTGCGTTGGTGGTTTTTCCTTCGCGATGGTATATTAGTGGTGTTTTTTTGGTGCCATGGTCGTGGTGTTGGAAATGTGTGAGGATGTTGGTGGTGATTTTTTGGTGACATAGTGGTGGTGGTGACGTTTGTGGCGGTGGTGTTGGTGATGGTTTTTTGGTGCCATGGTGGTGGTTGTGTGTGTGGATGCTAGTGGTTTTTTTTTTTTTTATGTCAATGTGGTGGTGGTGTTAGTAGCTTGGTGGTGTGTGTGGATGTTAGTGGTGTTTTTTGTATTAGTGGTAGTTTTTTGGTGCCATGGTCGTGTTGTTGGAAATGTGTGTGGATGTTGGTGGTGATTTTTTGGTGACATAGTGGTGGTGGTGACGTTTGTGGCGGTGAAATTTGTGGCGGTGGTATTGGTGATGGTTTTTTGGTGCCATGGTGGTGGTTGTGTGTGTGGATGCTAGTGGTTTTTTTTTTTTTTATGTCAATGTGGTGGTGGTGTTAGTAGCTTGGTGGTGTGTGTGGATGTTAGTGGTGTTTTTTGTGGCTTGTAGGTGGTGTGTGTGGATGTTAGTAGCTGGCGTGTGTGAATGTTGGTCGTAGTTTTTGGGTGACATGATGGTGAAGATTTTAGGTGGTGATATTTGTGGTGGTGATGTTTATGGTAATTTTTTGTTGACATGGTTGTTGTGTTATTGGTAGTTTGTTGGTGATGCGTGCGGATGTTGGTAGTGATTTTTTGGTGTCATGGTGATGGTGATATTGGTAGTAAATGTGGATGTGCGTGGTGGTTTTATGGTGGCATGTTGGTGGTGGTGTTGGTGGTGTCGGTCGTGTTGGTGGATGTTGGTGGTGTGTTTGGATGTTGGTGGTGGTTTTTTTATGACATGGTAGTGGTGGTTTGTTGGTGATGTGTGTGGATGTTAGTGTGGTTTTTTGGTGACATGGTAGTGGTGTTTATGGTGATTTTTTGGTGACACGGTTGTGGTGCTATTAGTGGTTTTTTGGTGACATGGTTTATGGGTGACATGTTAATACATTTCAGGTGTTCATTTTCAATTACATATTCGAGTTGTGGTACTTTTAAATAGCACTTTGCTTTTCTCTACTACACATTTATGTTGCTTAATTCTTTTCTTATTAGTATCATCATGGTTAAAACAAAAAAAATTGGTTTGTCTATCATATGGGATAAAGATGTGAAACTAATATTTTGTGATCTCTATCTTAAAAAGGTGAAATTAAGAAAAAGGCCAACCACCTATTTTAACGAGGACTAATAAAATATAATAAAAAAAGTTCAAGGAAAACACAAGAAGGGAATATGATATGATGCAATTGAAAAAAAAGTAAGATCAGTCAAAGAAAAACTGGAAAATATGGAAAGAATTGAAGTGCGGATCCACAGGCTTGGGTAGGAATCCAATAAAGAGAACCATCGATGGTTAGGAAAAATGGTGGGCCGAAATATTGGATATGAAAATTTATGAAACGTCAAGTCCTTTGCCATTTTTTTTTAAATAACATCAACATATGAATAATCCACCACCCGACAAGATTTAACAAAATGTTCTGTATGACAACCCGTATGCATCTATCTGTTGGAAGAACTTTACAGGAATCATGGACTTTATAGCTCCTCCAGAATGACTTCCAGAGAGGTGCAGTCATAACCCTCTAAATTTTATCACAAGATGAATCTATGAGAGGAGTCATGGAGTAATTCCAACACTCATCTGAAATAACAGTGTATATTTTTTAATTGTGTTGAATGCTCTGATCAACTTATCATCGAAATTATCAAACCCGAAGACCCCACATTCCAAAGGAACCACCATACAGATTTCACATGACCAACATTACATGTCATATTTTAAGGTAAATGCATGCGTTCATATTTTCCTGAATTTACTCGAACACAGTAATTTGAATACCTTTATTAAATGTTTTAAAATTATATTGGAGCAATTAATGAAACACATCTGAATGCACTCGTATCAAAAAGTAAAAAAATCACATTCATCAGACGATGCAGTTCACCAACACAAAATATCATGATTTTATGTAACTTTAACACGTGCTTCCCTTTTGTTATGGTCGGATGAATAAGAAGTGCACATGACAGTCGCATATTCAAATTTGTTAGGAGAACTAAGAAATACAATTTTCTGAAGCCACCATCAGGTTTGCTTGAATATAAATAAATGAAAGGGTATTTTGTTGCAAAACTAATGATTATAATTATATGAGATAAATATTACTTGGTATGTTGGATATTATTTACAAAGAGAATTTCTAAAACAATTTCCTAATACCAAATATCACATTCTGGAGTTTGAAAGAGCTGATAATGTTGTCCGGGGTAGGAAAGAGATGTTTAATAAGAGGCACTCATCCTTGCACAGTGCTAGTGAAAAAACATTTGGAGTTAGGAAGAAATAATGAGTCTTTCTGCAGGATGCAAACATATCCGTTTAGCAAAAAAATGCAGATTGTGATCACTGCAATGGTTCTCTACAAATACAATCGGCCACATTCTTCACGTAGTGACATTGACTTCCATGGGGTAGATGAAGATCATTCACGTCACCGTTGAAGCTTATGAATATCGCCTAAGACAATCTATATCACAAGCTGAAAGTAATTTGTCAGAGTCTTGTACCCAAGATGGGGAATGTGCAAGGGAAATAATAGAGTTGAGAAAGCGAATTACATATGTCATAGCTAGCTGGTGAAAGGATGTTGTATGTTTCTTTTTTTATTACCTTGTGTGCAATGATGTACATATGTGTTGCTAAAATATTTTATATTCATTGTAATGTCGGTTTATGCAATGATGTACAAGTTGAATCTCAATTTGGTGGAACTTTTATTTTCAGTTATTTTTCATGTATTTTTTCCCACATGGATGGCCTGCGAGACAACAGTGGGTATAATATCTAATGTAAGTATTTATTATATGTTTTATTTTTGTTTGGAGATTTATGATAAAATATTCGACCTTATGGCTTCTTCTCGATAACCTATATGTTTTTATGGGTTTTTGACCCATGAAATCGCTATGAAGGCAACCAAGTAGCCCTTGTTTTTCAATCATATGACTGTTAGAGTTCTTCTGGATGATTTTTGTGGCGATATGCGTAAGTGTCATATACGAGCTCATTATTACGTGATTTAAAAAAACAAAAACACTTCTTTTAAGTATTACTATTTTCTTGTAGTGACAGATTATTCGTTGGTTTATACTTTGTGCTTTGAAACCTCACAAATTTATAGAAATTTAATTAAGTATTTCTATTATTCTTCTTACTAATGTTGTATCTAAAGGTTTGTGCTTTGTGGTTTTAAACCTTCAGAAAATATGAGCTCGAGAACTTTTGTTGCCTTCAGAGCATTCTAATATTACTATGGACTACAATATTCTCTGCTTACTTCGCGACAGATGCATAGTTATGGGAGATAATTTTGCAGGTATCCAAGAAATATATCAGAGATTGACAGATTGGCTCGATGATTCCACCGTCGATAGTGATCAGACGTGGAAAGTTTCGTTGATGGAGGAATTATCTTATGACATTGACAGGCTGTATTTTAAAAACAATATTATGATAATATTAATTATTATTTTAATAATTTTATTTATAGTTTTGATTGTTGTGTCATTGTTTAGTGAGGTGTTTGTTTTTATTTTATAATACTCAAACTGTATATTTGTTTTTATATATGAAATGTGAGATTATGACTGATTTTATTATAAACAGAACTATACAACAGAGGCAGAACGGTCATTTATTCATAAATAGCTATCGTAAAACTACATAAAACAAAGAGACATCCAGTTTTCCCGCAGCAGCTTCTGCGCAGCAGTTTCCTAGCACAGTTGCTGTGCAGTAGCATTTTAACAGTTGTTGTACAGTAGCATTTTAATAAGCTGTTGCTGCCCCAAACAAACCCTAAGAAAGCTGTATATTAATAAAAGGGGCATTTACATACACACCACACAATTTTTATGTATGCACATATCTAACACCTAAACATTCATATTTACATACATGTCACTCAAATCTTTAACATCACATAAAAAATGCTATCATCGCTGCCATTTTAAAAATGAAATCCATCTTTTCCGACATAGGTTTATGATACCAAGGTGTTACAAGTGTAAATATTAATCTCTGGGTGCTAGATATGTAAATGCATAAGAATTGTGTGGTATGTATGTAAATTTCCCTTTTAAAAAACAAATTTAGATGAAGGTAGAAATCACTCAATGCTTACAATTTTTTATTTCCTAAGAAGTTTAAAGGGGAATTCATTACATAAATTTAGAATAAAAATTAATCATGACCTCAAAAAACTTCCATACATCATTCTCCAATCAATTGGAATAATCAATAGAGAATATTTTTATGTTTTTACCAACATCTGCGAGTTCATTCTTCAAAAAAAATATATTTTTATAAATCAAATACCACTAATCTTGCGTGATGTCATATTCAGTCAGGCATGCAGTCTAAGCAGAAGCTTTCAAAGCTTATACATGTTAAGCGTCAAGGGTGTCAATATCAAACTGTATATGATAATGAAAATTAATGGCATTTGGAAATGTAATATGTTTAAGGGAGTATATTGTCAAATTTGATTTAAAATTAAGTCATGAAATATATAAGGAAAATGAGAAAATAAATTAGATTGTTACCTGTACAACATCCTCGCCTTTGATGACCCGCCCAAACACATTAAGCTTATCATTTAGGTCTGGAATTGGTGCAGTCGTAATAAAGATCTCAAATCCTTTATCATTTGCTTTTGTTTTTGAAGTTCCAAGCATGAAAGCCTCGTGCTTAGGGCTGTTCAAACCACAGACAACATCAAAATTGACAGAAATAGAATGAGGAAGTTTGTGCAAAGTTGGAAGTAAATTAGCTTAATGCAATCATCTTCCTCGTAAATAAAAGACGGCGTAAAAATATTCTAAGCATGTTTGCAATGTATCAAACCTTGTCTCAAGCTGACTATTGGATTTTCTATGGAGAGCCCATTCTTCAGCAGCACCAAGGTTGTGAGGGTCCCCACCTTGAATAACAAAGTGCTTTATTACACGATGAAAACGCATTCCTTTGAAGTATCCTTTTTGACTGTATAAACAGTTTTGTCAGTAATTTTCATGATATTAATATAATGGACTTGCACAGGAATGAAGGAAAGTAGCACTCTAAGTAGCAAAAAATGGAGATTAAATGACAATTTTTGCATACCATAAATCAAGGAACTTGTCCACAACCTCTGGGGAGGAATCCTTATGAAGCTCCACAGTGAGTGAACCTTTGGATGTTTCAATGACCTACAGAAAAAGTAGTAAATACTTCTTAAAGAAGAAATTATGAGAAATTCATTGCTATTTATATGCCTAGCTCAAAAGAGTAAAAAAAATAATTACACTTAAGAATATCCAGAAGCCAAATAATCTTACATAGGACTCAAAAGAAACTTTCACAATTTGTTATCTAAATAAAACAAAAAATATCAGACAAATGCAGCATGGGGCCCATGACATGGTTCTGGTTGGCTGTAGCTTGATCAATAATAAAATAAAAAGACTGCCCAAACAATCCGAAAGAACATAAATACTGAATAAACAGATAAATAGTGAGAAACTCCCAAACACCCAATCTCACATTACACCACACTGGCTAGCCCCATGCCCACCGCTTGTAAAGCCCAAAACATGCCCAATTAAACCTGCATCTGCCAAAACTCAATACCAATCTCGCAAACCAGCCTACTTCGAGCCCTCTCCCCTGGTTGCGCAGAAACTTTGCTCATGTACGCCTGCTCGCCT
Source organism: Phalaenopsis equestris (assembly GCF_001263595.1). NCBI lineage: Eukaryota > Viridiplantae > Streptophyta > Magnoliopsida > Asparagales > Orchidaceae > Phalaenopsis > Phalaenopsis equestris. The sequence continues at coordinate 16,510 of NW_018219014.1, forward strand.
GACCTCATTCTCTCAAACTTGAAAAAAAAAGAAGTCAAACATATTTTTATTTCATATGAAAACATAAGCAAAACAAATAGAAGACAAAATCAAAATAAATAGTTAAAAGGATTCCAAATGACCTCTAAATTGTGAGAGGTCTCTCCATGGACGATCCAGATGAGTTTTGCTGTCAAGTAAAGCCACTGCAACTCTATTATGAGTTGCCTAAGCCAAATAAAGCCACTACAAATCAACAGAGGTCTTCTAACTCCACAAATGTGTTTCTGATGACCGTTAAGCCATCAAAAGATTCATGTAAGAGATAGGAGTTCATAAAATTCCTAACCAAATTAGATTTGATGTATGGAAGGTTTTAGGAAATGAAGTGATGTGAGATTCTCCGAATATCGCAATCCCGAGTGCAGTAATTTTGCAAATTGTGGAATCATGGCTCCCGCAATCGTGAGTTCGTACAGGAGCAAAGGACGTCTACCAAATTTTTGCATATCTTTTCTTCCTTTTGATTTGTTTCCAATATCAATACGTCTAATTAGGTTTTTTTCTACCAGGAAACTATTTATAAGTTATATTTTATTATTTGAGGGGTTAGCTATATTTTTTGTGTGTCGAGATATTGTATTCTCTGATTTATGATCTAAGAAATGTTTTTATCATTTTCTTTTGCAAGCAGTGTACATGTATTTTGCTCAGGAGTAAGTGGTGAATCTCCTTGACATCCGTACCACACCATTTAGTGGTTCTTTTTTCTATTTCAGCTAGGACAGCCACTGAATCATCTATCACCCTCCAAATATCGTTGATCGCCCATATTTTCATTCCCCTACCATTCTTCCACCGCCCCTATCAAACCCACTTCCCAAACAATTTCTATAAACCCTAGAACGGTTTCTGGTATCAAAGCCCATCAAACTCAAAATGTTTAGGGATTTATCTCTCTTGCCCCAAATCCAAAATTTCATAAAAAATAAAAAATTCTCACCATACCTAAATCATAGCGCAATTGCTAGCCCCAATCCTAAATTTTCAAAATCCAACATTACTACATTCACCAAAATTCTACCCCGACACCTATCACCAAAACCTTAAACTTCGACCGACCTTTTATCAATAACCCTACTCCCGTTGAAATCATGATCAAGAGAAAAAGAAATAATGCCACCTAAGAGAAATTTGCAAAGATGTGTCCAGGAACTTACTATGGAGGATATGCAGCGAGAAATCTTTCGACTGCAACAGAAACTTGCTTCTTTTAAGAGGAAACAATCCGGTGAGGTCACCCATAACCACACCAGTGACTTGTCAGGCCGAGAAAAGAAAATGAATCCCTTATCGGGAAGTTTCTAATGATGAAGAACAAATATCCCAGTAATTTGCAATGGAAAATCAGAGAAGCCAATATCTTAGAGCAAAGGTGGATTTACCAAATTTTGATGTTTGTTTCGATCCGGATAAATTCATAAAGTGGCTCCAAACAGTGGAACGTATCTTTAAATACAACATCCTACTAGACAAAATGGCAAAGCTAACTGCCATTAAGTTAAAAAAATAGTGCATCATTATGATGGGAGAACATGAAGCGTCTTCAACGGTAAGAAGAAAAGAGTAAAATCACTACATAGTCCAAGATAAAACGATAGATGCAGCGCAAGTACTTGCTAGTTTATTATAAATAGGGCATGCCTTCATACTTCATCACTTGCAATATCAAGATCTCTCATTAGAGTAAACAACTGAGTTAGAGCATCTTATATAGAAGTGTGGGTTAGTGGAGCCCAATGAGCACACAATAACTCGACATCCGATGGAATTGAGTTCCCATTGGCATTGTGGTATAGTTGCAGCCATATTAGACAGTACAAGATGCCTAAAACCTAAACTTGAAGGTGGAGAGCTTAGTCATTGGATTAGGCAGAGTACACCCAGTAGAGCATCCAAGCTTATCCCACCGAAAAAAAAAACATTCTAGAGTAGAGAAAATGTGGAGCCCACTAGCACTCCAAAATCCACCCTCATTAAGGGTCTATTTGGGGCAGCTTAAAAGTGCGGGAGGCGCCGCCGTCACATTTGGTTAGCGCTTATTGCGAGATTATTCAAACTAGTGTTTTGATATTTGTAAATGACGCGGACCGCGGAGGTCACCCCGCGGTCTCCGTTTTGCGAATGAAAATTTACGTATCTGGCCCTTCGATCCTAACCCTATTCGATCCCGTGACCCTATTCACTCCTCGCTTTCGATGTCGTGACCCTATTCGCCCTCGACGCCTCCAGCGGAGAATTTCTAGCCCTAATCGCTCCTTCTCCACGGATCCGGTTCGTTTTCCCTCTGCTTCTTCGGCATTTGACTCCTTCGCCATCTTCTTCTTCGGGTTTTCGCTCTACAGGTATATCGCACATCTTATTTTTGTCGTATCTGAGTCATTCTGCAAGGATCGTGTTTTGGGTTTCTTACTTCTTCTTCAGATTGTCTAGATGTTCAAACTGTGAAAAATCCTAGGTTTGAAACTTGTGTTATTTAAGGAGTAGTCGGGGGTAGCGAACTCTTAAAATGGGATTTTGGGTTCTGTGGTCATATGCCATGATTTTTTATAACTTTGATATTGCTGAAAATGGGTGCATTTGAGTTGTAGCGTTTTTTCTTTTGATGCTTTCATGGGCACGTTACTTTCTCTTCTAATTAATGTTTTACATGAAGGTAGTATAATTAACAACAATATGAAGCTTTATGTGGAAATTAGATGAACTGCAGTAACAAGGCCAAGTTTTTTTAACCATGGCATGATTAGAATGGTGATGGCAGCTGATTTGTATTTAATAGTGCATTGTTTTTTAGTGCACTACTGCATTAGCTGTGTTGCTGTCCATGGAAGTCTTTTGGGTCCCATTAACAATGTTGTAATATGAGTTTCCATGCTTTAGTAGAGGGAATTCCTAGGCTATCCTAACCGTAGAAGGAAAGGGCCATATTTAGGTCTTTTGATACTTTATAAGTTTGATGTTGTTATGATTATTAGATTTGCATGCTTGTTTTGTTTTTTTCTTTTTTATTTCAAAGATATAATTCATTTCTAGTTTAAATTTTTAATTATGTCATAACTGACATACAGAACTTAATGAATAAAGCTAAAGAGGTTGGATCATCAGTCATGTGAGATAGAAAGGTAACTATTATATTTTGTAACCTAAGTCTGAGGGAGGTTGAGGTGAGAAATAGGCCCACGACTTTTTTTAACAAAGAAGGGTGGCAAAATGTTATGGTAAAATTCAAGGAATTGACCGGAACATGAAATTGAAAAACAAGTGAAATCAGTTAAAGAAGGATTGGAAACTATGGAAAGAACTGAAAAAGGGATCAACGGGAATGGGTTGGGATCAAGTTAAGCGCACAATAGATGCACCAGATGATTGGTGGGTTGAAAAATTACAGGTATATATATATATATATAAAATATATTGTATTGAATTGATTTTATTAATAAAAAATTTTAATCTATTTCAGGCAAAGCCGGCAGCCAAAAAATTTAAATTCATTGGCATTAATCCAGTTTTGGAGGAGAAACTGGATGGCATGTTCGCTGGGGTTGTCGCAAGAGGAGCACATGGGTTCACCCCAAATGATGTAGATTTTGGCAGCTCAGCACAGGACATAAAAACCGTGCAAATAGGTGACTCGGGAGTTCCCAGCCAAGTTCACACAGATGTTCAATCCACAAGTCTGCCAAAACGCCCTAGGGTAGACAAAAAGAATAAAGGGGTTGCTTTCATAAAAAACACCGCTGAAACACTTGTTGAAACTTGCAAAGCAATGTCTATTACCTCGCATGACACCTCCATTGACGAATATCTTGAAGTCCTCAATAAATATTCTGATGTTAAGGCGGACGATGATGACTACATAAAATTCATTAAGGTCTTACGAGACCCAATTATAAGACAGTTCTTCATGAAGTTGGAACCACAATAACGAGTGAAATACCTGCGCTCTTTTATGGATGAATGATTATTTTGGATATTATGTATTTTATTTGCTTTAGTTATCTTTCATATTTGTGTGATGGACACTTATCCTCTTTCTATGATGGTAGTATGCTTTCATATTTTATTTTGCTACGATTCTATCTTATATGTTTCGATACAGTTTATTTTGCTACAATTTTATTTCCTTTAGTTATTTTTCATATTTTATTTGGCTACAATTTCCATGGTGTACTTGTCCTTTTTTCTTGTCCTTTATTGATGAAGTTTAAAAATTATTATTGTACTTATTTTGTAGTATGGATGAAGAAGAAGTTAACCACATTCACAAAGTCGCACTAATCATTACCTTGTTGTACTATTATTATCTTACATCCATCGACCGAAACCTATGTATGACGTCTACACAGATTGGGGATAGATGGGTGGGTGAGTTATTACGTGGTCATCCAACGCGATTCTTCAATATGTTCCGTATACGAAAAGAATATTTCTTGACCTGCTTAATGAACTTCGGAGCATTCATGGGTTGCATGGGTCAGCAAGGACAACGCCAAGAGAAGTCCTGACAATAATCTTATACATCTTATCTCAAAATAAATCAATTAGAGGTGTTATGGAGCGATTCCAACATTCATCAGAAACTATCAGCAAGTATTTCGCAGTTGATTTGAACTCTCTGATGAGTTTGACCTGCAAGATAGTTAAGGTCAAAGATTCAATATTTCATTCCACTTCTTTACAAATTGCAAATGACTCTCGATACATGTTATTCTTTGAGGTTTGTCGTTACTATAACAATAGTACATAAAGTTGATTTACATGACACATGCTAAAGGGGTTTTTTACTGTGACTTCGGGATTTTATTGGAGCTATTGATGGAAGACAAGTTGATTCACGGCTATCTGGTGCAGAGAAGGTTGCATACATCGGACATTGCGACTCCCCCACACAAAATATTATGGTCGTGTGTGATTTTAACATGTGTTTTACCTTTTTTATGGCTGGATGAGAAGAAAGCGCACACGATAGTCGGGTTTTTAAGTTTGCTACCAGAAACCATAGACACGGTTTTCCATCTCCTCCATGTGATAATCAAAACACCTTCGTTCAGTACTAATACTTCAATTTCTAATTAGTGTAACTTAGCAGGTAAATACTATTTGGTCGACGCTAGATATCCATTACAAATGGGGTATCTTAAGCCATATTCGGATACGAAGTACCACATCCCCGATTTTGAAAAATCTCGCAGGGTAACACGAGGCAATAAAGAATTATTCAACAAAATGCACTCATCCTTGCAAGGTGTAATCGAAAAAGCTTTCAGAGTGTGGAAAAAGTAGGAAATATTACGTGATATGACGGCTTACCCATTTCCGAAGCAAGTTCAAATTGTAGTTGGTACTATGACATTACACAATTTCATTAGACGGCACCCCTCTAAATCGGATGAAGAATTCGCCCTCATAGAAGAAGATGATTCAAATTAGATCCCACCTGAAGCATATGAATACCATATGGGACGTACAATGCCAAATGAAATGGAGTCACAAGAACCATACAATCGAGAGGGTGAAGGTGCATCTGAGATGGCGGTAATAAGATAACAAATAGCAACGGATATTAGTCAATCGTGAATTTTATTTTATGTGTTCATTACTATGGCATTTGGGTTTTGGGAATTTTTATCTTTTTAAGAATGTTAACAATGGGAACTGTTAAGGAGTTATTGATTTTGAACATCCAAGCTGCTATATAGTTTATCTGCATATTTCAACAGTCGAAGCATTTTGTTTATCTGCATATTTCAAGGAAACAGTTGTGTGGTATGAAATGGCTTAAATGTAGTTCCTGCAGTTGGTTTCCTAGGTTCTCCATATTTTGGCCAAGCATTTGAAATTGGGGATTCTGGCATTGGTGTGAATTTCGTTTGTATCCCCCACTGGTATCAAATAGTATTAAATATAAGCTATGATTCTTTATTGGTTGTGCATGTTAATGCATGATGTTCTTGAGCTAATGATTTTGTGCATATTTTCTTCAAATTTCTTACTTAATCATGGTTATAGCATGGAAAGCTAGAAGTATTTTACATCTGCATCATGAATAGCTACTTAGAGATCTGAAATTTCAGGAGTTAATTTGCAGTGCATTTCACTGTTTCATGATCAGAATGTTCAAATTGAAGCACCAACTACATCACAGCTCATAATCTATTCATAATCTGTTTTTTTTTTCATAACCTGTTTTTTTTCTTTTTTTTCTTCATTGATGGACATATTTTCTCCACTCTTTCGTTGAAAAGAATGCATTTTGTGTGTCATCAATATGCACCAACTCCTCCAGGTCATAATCTATTGCTTGCTAGGGCGTTAGTTCACTTATGAATGGTTCCATCTACCTGACAGCAAGAGCATAATTTGGGTTTCTTCGTCAAACTAATAAATGTGAGTAGAGTTATTATAAGAAAATTAGGGAGGGGTAGCTTTCAGTGCTGTGTGATTTCTTTGTCAGTCAGAGTAGTTATTGTGGTTCCCTTCACTGCTTTTTGGTTGTTTTCCTGTTCTGTAGTTTTCCCTATTTCATCTGGCAACAGAATTTCTGCTCTCTTAAATTTTGTTTTCCATGCATTTGTTGGGGTCAAATTCTGTAAATTGACGAGGCTTGTTGGTTTGCACAAGCTGAGGCTCATATGTGCAATGAGTTTCTGATTATTGGAAGACATGATGAGTGGGAGAGATGTTTTATTAATTTGATGTCAAGGAAGTACATTGGTTGCTTCAATTGCTATGCAGAAAAGACTGTTAGGGACTGGAATAGTTGATATGTATCAATTTTATGTATGCACTAGATTGCTATTTTCTTTTCTCTGCTGTTATGAAAAAACTGAAGTGGTGAGCATTATTTTAGAGGTATCACGCCTTTGAAATTGGAATTTTCAGCTAATCTCTACTGCAGTTCACATATAGAGAAAGTTTACAGCACCTGCATATATCAAATTTTGGGTGTTAGATTTGTAAATACATAAGAATTTTGTGGTATATATGCAAATTTCCCTTCTTAAAATTTCATTTACCAGAACATGGAATGTCAATGAGTTCTCTGTTTCGGTGGTAAAAAACGTGGCTTTTGGTTTAAGAAATGTATAATTGACAGGCATACATTGATAGGTTAAAGATTGATCTTTTCTTTTCACATGCAATGGCGGAGCAGCTTGGATGGCCTATGCTTTTGAGTGTAACTGCTGCCTCCTTGTGCCATTGGTAGAAAACATTTGGGCATATCTACATATCTAACTTTGGATGGATATCTAACTTTGGATGGAATTAAGACGAGTCTGAGCCACTTTTTTTTTCCATTTTCTTTTTACTTTTCTATATCTTCAAGCAAACATTTTGGATGTTATAGGTGGATTGATGGTTATCAGAAATTTGATTTATATGGCTTTCAGAATTTATTTTGAAAGTGGTTCTCTTATTTTAATGACAGATTTGAGCTTATTTTATAATTAATGTGGATATATTGTTTTATGTTGGTTAATAGCTTCACCTCTTATATGGTGGGATAACGGTGGAGTAGTTTGGACGGCCAGATAAATTTGTTGTTGGCAACTGCTGTCTCCATATTTTGGTAAGTATACTTTTTATATTTCATCAATTTTTTCACTAATCTATTCTATTTTTAATAACTGCAGGAAGATGAGTTCCAGATATTCAGGGAAGTCCGAGAAAGTGATGTGTCGTTGCGGGCTGCCATCCTTGCTACTTACGTCACGTCAGGCACATAGCTTCAGGAGGTAATTTTATAGGTGCCCGCGGTGAGCACAACGACATGAGAACTGCAAATTTTTCAAATGGGCCGACAGGAAGTATGTTTCTATGATATCCGAACTGGACACCGCTGCTCAGAGTTCATCAATATCAAAATTTCAAAACACAGCATCTGGTTCGAGTGCTTTCATTTCTACTGCATCCCAGTCAGACAGTTTTGCTCAGGGTTCTGGTGTGTCAGAGCCGAGGGTGCCGAGCGGCATGGGTCGTGATTTGCTGCTACATTTTAAAGTCAATGTTATAATTTTTTTTCTTGTCATTTTGACGTGTTTTTTTTTTTATCTCATTATAGTCCATATTAGTATGTGGAGGTGCATTTTTCTTTTGTATGCATAACTTTGCTCGTTTTATATGATCATATATATTTAAGTTATATAATTGTAACTCCACTTATTTGTATTGTCTTGGCTTAACATTTGATCTTTAATTTTGTTGATAAAATAACTAATTTTGCAACACAGATTATTAATTTAAATGAAAAAATTTCAAATAAGCTATTTACAAAAAGCACGAACCAAACAGCTCAACAGCTTATCCAGAACAGGAGCAGATTAATCATTTCTCCAGAATCAGCTGTTCTCAAAACGCACTAGCCAAACAGTCAAACGGATTATCTGGATCAGCTGCCTATCAGCAGATTATCAGAATAAGTTGCTTATCAGCAGAAACTGGATTAGCTGCAGCTGGGGACAGCTTATTTGGTGCGGTGGCGTTTTGAAAACGCACCTTGCCTGTTTGGGTAAACTGCGTTTTGGCAGCTTATGTATTTTCAAAACGCTGAAAACTGCGTTTTCACACCGCACATATCAAGGTGCGGTAGCAGCTTTCTGGCAGTCGTCTGGCTTTTCCAAAAAAAATAAAAATTTGTAATAGCCACCGCACCTAGCTTATCAACAAATTATCCAATAAGCTGCAGCTGCCCCAAACAGACCCTAAGGAGTTGATACTTGAAAAGGGATAGCCCCTATTAAAGGAGTTGCCAAATATCATGACTGACCATTTACCTCTTGTATGACTGCCACTGATGGTGGTCCAGCATGCCATTAAATTCATTTCAGGGTCGATTCCTCTAGACATACTTCTAAATTAGATACGCTCAATCGAATATAAGCGGAAGAAGTAGGGTACAAAATTAATAGCTCGAGGCTCGGTTCATGAGAATATTAATCCACGTGTAGTTTCAGCTCTAGTTGTGTCAAAAAATGAGGTATATTTATTCTATCAGAACAGCCTATGAAAAATATATGCGATTTGGAGTTAACTGAGACGAGCGTGAGCATAGATTTTGTAGTGAAATTGTTTCAACCATAGCGATGCAATGACTTTATTCCGATGGTGATAAATCGATTCCAAAAGCATACAGAGAAGAAGAAGAAGCCTCTCCTAGTCGAGAAGGATGACGCAAGGAATTCCTGATACAGTTGAGACAGTGATTTCGAGTGCAGTAGTTCCACAAATGACAAAATCGTGGCTTCCACACTTCCACAAGCATGGGTTTAAACTAGGGGAGGGGAGCGCCGACTTCCAAATTTTAGCATATCTTTTCTTCCTTTTTTGATTTAATCTTATTTCCTCTATTTTTAGTTAGGGTGTTTCTATGAAAGAGCTATTTATATGTTGTCTTTTGTTGTTGGAGGAACTAGGTTTAGTTTCATGTTTTGAGAGATTATATTCTCTTATTTATGATCTAAGGAGTGTTGCATTCTTTTTTTTTTTTTGTTTTGCAAGTGTTGTGTTTGTATCTTCCTCGGAAACAGTTGATGAACCTCCTAGACATCCATACCACGCCATTTCATGATTCTTTTTGTTGTTTTCAGCTGGGTCAACTGCCGGCGTCATTTATCCCCCTCCAAAAATTGTCAATTGCACATATTTTCATTCCCCTACTTTTCCTCCACCTCCTCTCCATCAAACCTGCTTCCCAATCATCTTCTAGGAACCCTAGAACGGTATCATGTAGGCATGTTTTATATAATATTATGTGTTGTGTTACAAGTTTTGAAGTCATTGCAACTTAACAGAGAACATGCAACTCCATGTGAGTTCCGTATGATTAGGGTTGTAAACGAGCCGAGCTTGAGCGAGCTCAGGCTTGACTCATGTTCGGCTCGTTCAAAACTGCTCGTGCTCGAAATAGGTTCGTGAACAATGTGTTCGTGTTCGGCTCAACTTAAATATTTGTGTTCGTGTTCGGCTCGAAATTAGCTCATTAAAATAGTAAAGTGTTGGATTCGAACTTGAACCAAATGTATGCAAGAAAACACTAACCACATTATCACACGATGTGTTATAATCTAAACTTCAATATAAACATATGTAATATATTATTATATAAATAATCTATGTAGTATATTATTATATAAATAATTACATAATTTTTTTTTTATTTAGAGTTAAAACGAACCGAACACGAACGAACAAAGAGTTGTTCGTGTTCGCCTCATTTATGATTCGAGCTTTAAAAACTTGTTCATGTTCGGCTCGTTCACTTAACGAACGAGCCGAACACGAGCTGTTTGCAAACAACGAGCTTTTTTGACAACACTACCCATGACACTAAAAGCCATGAAGGTAAGGGGGGTGACGTGCAATTGCAGGTAAGACTTTCTTTCATACAATTCCCACTCAAATCAATATTGTAGATGGACAAGTTTTGGGAAAGCTATGCAAAAACAAAATAATACCAATCCTGACTTAATCTTGCACATGTTGCCAAACATAATCAAGAAATTCCAACCTATTTGGCTAATGATATTCATAAGAAAGGAAGTTCATACACAAAAATACGTAAGAAAATGTAGTCTTGGCAGGATACAAAATTGACAGATAAGAATGAAGCTCAAGATCTCCGTCAGGAACAGAGAACTTACAGCATAGCCAGGTAGATCAAATTTCTTGGGCTCCCCATTACCGTTGGTGTGCTTTAGGAAAAAAAAAACTAATAATTAGTGACTGTCACGCTTAAAAGCAAATAAAACTGATAGAAACAGAAAAGTAATATTCAAGTAAATGAAACATTAAGCAGATGCCACAAGACGGTGCATCTGCTCACCACTAACAGAAGAAGCCAACGAATATGAAACAAATCAAAAATGTACCTCAGAAGTTTTTAATACCGTTCCAAGTTGGTTATTTGACCTGCATGGAGTTCAGTTTCCAAAAAAGGAGATTAAATATCAGTTTAAAGTCCTAACACAAGAGCTTGACAAGAATACAAGTGAATGCAATAATTAGTCCTGAGCCAAGCATCTGATCTGATTGCATATGACTGAAATGGAATTTAAAATGAAAGAAATGAAAAGTTAACCTTTTATACCAGTGATTGTAGGTTGCATACAAGGATAATACAACCAAGATGACTAAAAGATTGCATGTAATGATAGTTGTAAGACTGACTCGAGTTGGGCCCTTTTTCTTCTTGCTCTGAATAAGCAATGCTTGAGGCTTGATTCTTGCCATAAGTTTGTCTGGGGAGAAGAAAACAACAATTTTCACTTCTAAGCAATTGGCAAAAGGTAAGTACAGCAAGTCTTGTAACATTTTTGAGGTATAAGAGTAACATCAACAAAATCATTTCAAAGATGCTTAAAGATGAGTAGCTAATGCAGATTCTCGAGAAGTAGATATAGCTGGTTTAGGAGAAAAATGAAAGCAAATATATATATTCTGCTGATACGAGGATCAGATCAAGAGAATGATCGATAAGATAATCCATACTCATGATTAAGCTATAATATCGTGAAGGTATAAAGGAAAACATGATAATTAAAATTCTGACAATATAAGTCTTGATAGAGTATCAATAATTTTGATTTTTATATCACTGAAAATGAAAATCAAATCAGCAGAAATCTCTGTGAGAAAAGATCCTCAACATACGCCTACTTATCAAGATCAAAAGTGGGAAGTTTGGATCATTGCATTACATTAGATCTGAAGTAGGAGATCATTGCATTGTATGGAAGATCGGTAGAAGAAGTTGCACAGTTTGAGGCAACGCCAAGAAAGTTTGTGCAAGAATATATGATGGAGCTAATAAGTCAGAAAGTCACTTTCAAAGTTATATTTAAGGATGTACAAACATTAATGAAGCACACCTTTGCGGTTTACTCTCAAATTGAAAATGAACTCTTACTTCTGATCAAAAATCTCAACCAAGCTATTATCATTGGCAAAGGACATAAAACGAAATAATAAGGTGGGACTGAGAAGACCAAAGAACCATTAAAATAAAGGGCTTTCCTCTATCTCAAAAAATTAAATGGGAAAAAATAGACAACGCTCCAAGATTTTATCTCCTCCAAAAAAAAATATCAACTGCTGTTGTGGTGGACCAAAAATGTGTTGAGTCCATTGGATGAAGAGAAATCATTTTTATTTCTGATAGCAATGTTGAGGAAATAGTAATGGCATTTTTTCGCAAAATGTACATATGGAAGAAGTTATTCACCTTAACAGTGAAGGTCGAGTAGGAGGTGATTAGCACCATCATCAACATTGAAAGTCAGAAATCAGAAGAGCCCCATTACTACTAATCGAGTGCAAAAAATGGGGTTAAACAACACTACCACCCAAGCACTTATCACTCGAGCTGTCAAAAGGGAAAATTGATTTCCAGTGCCAACTCAAATTCACAATAAAAAAAAATGGTTTGTGTTGACAATATATTATACAAGAAAGTTCCACAAAAAATTTATCTAGTCATCTTTGGGGTGTATACCATCATGAAATGTAGTGTTAAATTGATGACTTTACTAGTTCCTGCTCACAAAAGATAAAAGGGCCTTCTCGTAGAAGGACTACAACATTCCGATGGAGGACATGATAACAAGAAGCTGAAATAGACAATTGGTGTTGGCTAAAAGTTTATGATGTTGCTTGTCCATCCAATTAAAGGTGAAAGCAAAAGACTTGCCTTCTATGTAGCCAACAAAAATGGTGATATATAAACGAAGAAGCAAATTAAGGAGTGTGAAATACTCCTCAAGTGATTGAAGTATTGCCACAAAAGAAGGCCATTGAGCACCACATTGGGCGTATTTCAAACCTATCACTACCAAAAATCTTGTTGTGCAATAATTTGATTATAAAATGAGCTCTAAAACAAAGCCACATAGTTGCTTAAGAACAAAGTGATCCAGCCCAACAATACTTCTCAGTCCCATATTATGATGGAACCCAAGAAAGATGGGATGTGAAAGTTATGCTCGCAACAAACTAACAATGAAAAATCATTTTCCTCTACCTCCTGTCAATAACCTGCTAGATCAACATCACTTGACATCAGCTTTGCCGGAATGAATCACAAATCTGGCTATTATCACAGACGAATAAAAGATCAAGGCACTTAGAAGGCAATGTTTAAGATGAGGCAAGAGTTGTTTGAATGGTTGTTCATGTCATTGGGAATATTCAATGCCCTTGACACCCTAATATGTTTGATTAATGGCACTACTATTGCAGCACTGTGACTTCATTATCAACTATCTGAACAATATTTTGGTCTCTGGCAATTCACGGGAAGAGCCTTTAAATAGCATGACGCTAGGAATTCAAATTGTTGCAACAACATCAACTCCACCTAAACTAGAAGAAGCGCAAGTTTGCAAATTAATCTCTCCCCTACTTGGAATTTGTTGTGAACAACAGAAAGATCAGGATTGACAGCAAAGTAAAGACAACAAAAAAGTGGCAAGGCCACGCATTGTAGTTATATGAGTATCTTTATGGGCAATAGATAGTATGACTGCAAGTTTATTTATTATTGTTTAGTATTAGCTTCTCCATTAAATCCCCTCATCAAAGCAAATTCTAAGTTTTAATGGAACCAATAATTGGGACACAATCCTCCTATTGGAGAAGAAGACAATTGAGGTACCAACTCTTTCTTTTCAAAGTTGCGAAGACCATAAGTATGCATATCAATGTTTTGTCTCTTTGATTGCCAGCACTAACAGGAATATACATTTAAAAGAAGTATGTTCCACTCAAAACTTTCATACTTACAAAGACAACTATATTTTCTTTAATCTACAAACTTGTAGAAATTGTACTTATTGACTAGCAAGCTCCATGCACAAAGAGTACAAGTACAAAGAGTACAAGACTACAACTTACCCCTAACATTGTTTATACGCCTTAAGAATCATTGTCATACAATATTTCATACGTAAAATCCAAAAATATAGCCTTGTAATGAGGATCAAGTACCATTGCAATAACAAGTAATGATGATCTCTAGATCTTAGACTAAACCCATCATCAATCCAATACTCATCATTTTTCTCTTACAAATTCCTTTACAATTGACAATAATATTGGATCTTTGTTAATGGACTCAATTCTATAGAAAAAAATGAATTCTCACAATTTATTCAGAAGACTGTACTGGATACTTATTCAAAGCAATATATATATATATATATACATACAAATTATAAAATTTCAAGAACAACATAATTTTTTAGCTTCAAAATGAGCTTCAAATCATTGACTCAGTGACAAACTATACAAAAACAATAACAACAACAACAAAACATTTATCCCACTAAATGTCAAAGCATATTACCCTTACAAACATAGCACCTGAAATATTGTTATATACAAAATCTAGCACTTGGGTGCTATTTTTAAACTACTAAATCGATATATTTACGCGTGTCACAATCAAATCATTGAGAATTTGATAAAAATAAAAAAAGTGTTAGGGTTTTATCATGAATTTTGATATTTGAGTGAGAATTTGAAATATGAATGAAAGAGGGTGCTAGATTTGTAAATAGCAATATTTTGGGTGCTATCTATGCAAATGCTCCTTAAAATTATTAACAGAGGATTCCAATGACATGAATATCTTCATATAGTATATAGCACTCTCTAATATGAAGTATGTTAAATTCCAAGAACTGCAGCAAAAAAACATAACTATAGTTGCTTATAATGCCAACTTATTGCGCTGCTTCATAAATTTGATAATTCCTAGGATTGATATGAAGGATTACAACATAGTTAACGTTCACAGATATTATCAATGATATTTTGTGTATTCTAAAACGCATAATGCACAATTACATTAAAAATATGAGAGCAACATCCTATATAAAAAAGGGGACCATTAAAGGAAATTAACCTTCAATCAATAAGGCTATACGTAATATGCGAACACATCAAATGATCTGTTGATGTGTTCCCTAATGTAATAATTTAAAATTTTACTTAGATATTCAATTCAATTAAGCACTTTAATATGATTTGCGCAATGAGCATGCCAACAGTGGTGCAGTGACAAAAAAAAATTGATATTTTTTTTCAATGTTTGGCTTGCATCACTCATCAGTAAAGTTTGTTGTTAAATTCACATATTACAATGTCTAATTTAAATTCTACATAGATAAGTTCTCACAAAATCAGATCTGAATCAAATTCTTGATCACATTTTATCATCATATTTATGTTATAGTTACCTGTAGTGGTTGTCCTTCTCAAATTGGTGAATAGGATGCACAAGCCCTTCTAAACCTTGTATTCTATACAAATGAAAATGACAACTCATTTTCTAATAGCACGTTGGCTATCTCATTACATGTTTTCATTTGATCAAATAGAATGCTTGAGGATGACTCTCATAAAGTTGTGAGATCAATGAATTATACCAAAAATGAATGGCAACAATCAAAATGTCTAATGAGATGACTTGTTCTAAGAATTTTTAATATATTAGTTTCAATATTTGCAAATGGCTTTAGTTGACCATTAGCAATTTTCTCACCAAACTTAGTCAAAACTTAAGGACATGGAACATTCACGTTGCCTGAATTACATAACATGAGATGCAAATAGTGACAGTGCTAATGTTCTCTAGAAGATTCTAGCTCACTTGCTCTACAATCAACTTCATTAGTAATGCTCCCCTACATATAAGAGCAGCTAAAGGTGATTGTTGATCCTTAGTAGTGACTCTAATTTAGAAGAAAGAATACTTTGAAACAAAATGATATACCATTTGATGTAGAATATGGGATTTGATAGCATGTAGTTTTGTTTTTCATTCATTCATGAAAAAATGTGGCATCATCTCCCCATAGTTTCACCAAGGGCGCCAAATAGATAATAAAAGATATTATAGTAATCAGCACGCCTATAATCCTATCCCTCACAGAAATGTGCGTCAAGAGAACATGGAGGAGATGAGCAAGGATTCTTATGTGAATCGGAGAGAAAATTACATGCTATAACTTGGTATACATTATACATTCTTGACATCGTCAATTTAGTCTAAGGAAAATTTATTACAAATAAATCAATCTTTATTATATAAAGGAAAATAAGTAATTACCTGAACAAGGTATTATAATAACCAAGTTCATAAGAATAACTCATAAGCACTAATCTTGACAAAGATAAACTTATCATTATAATAATTTTTTTAACAGAAAATTGTGGTTTTTAAAGTTTTAATAAAGACTGTTTGTCGCCTAATTTTTTAGGATATTATAATAACCAAGTTCATAAGAACAACTCATAAGCACTAGTCTTGGCAAAGATGAACTTATCATTATAATATTTTTAACAGAAAACTAGGATTTTAAAGTTTTAAAAATAAATAATAAACTTAGAGATATTTTGTGTATTCTAAAACGCATAATGCACAATTACATTAAAAATATGAGAGCAACATCCTATATAAAAAAGGGGACCATTAAAGGAAATTAACCTTCAATCAAT
>NW_018219015.1:0-10761 GCF_001263595.1 Phalaenopsis equestris
TTATGTATTTCACACCTAAATTTTCATGCACATAAAATTTAAATCTTTAATATCATATTCAAATCAGTAGTATTATCACTTTTTTAAGTTGAAATAAATATTTTCATGCATAAGTTTATAATAAGAAGTGCATATAACAAAAATGACAGTTCAAACCTCAAAGGGAACAAACAGCTAGAAATGAAGTCTCAGGCAACCGAAGCCCTGAGCCAAAAGAGTGAGATGCGGACTGACTAAGCAGTCGATTGACTGCACAACAAAATCGGCTGGCGGATGGACATATTGTTCGACTGACCTCTTACTGAATCGATCAGATGCCAGCTATCGATCGACTGGTCCCCTCAACGGAAGAGATCTCATATATACGATCGATCGACATGGTGAGTCGATACCAAAGCTTCCAATGGTCGATAAATATTATATTTCTTTTGTATTATAATGTACTTTTCCCATAGACACATCAATTCAGTCATTTGAGCGGTTATTATAACATTTCCTCCTCTTTTGTGTAACTGTGTTTTAGACCCCTATAAGTAAGTGGTCAAAACAAAAATGAAGGGATAAATTCTATCTTTCCCTCTCTATCGACTCTTTCTCTCTTCTCCTTTCAGCTCTAACTCTTGAGGCATGTACACAAAAAGACAAGTTAGGATTTTCAGCATCATATTGCTGCAGACGAGAAGGAGAGCACACTACAAAAGGAGAATTTCAACAGAGAGACGCAACACTAATGGTGTTCACAAGGAAGTTAATGCATCAAGAGATTCGAAAGCAAGTCTGAGAGTTGCGAAAGCAAATGATAAGCTAATTTGAGGCCCTCCAAGAAGCAATTACTTGAAGGAATGATCAACCACCTCTTCTGGAGGTGGGGTCTCGATGACCTTGCCTTAAGGGGTACATTCTGAGAACCT
Organism: Phalaenopsis equestris; assembly: GCF_001263595.1. Lineage (NCBI taxonomy): Eukaryota > Viridiplantae > Streptophyta > Magnoliopsida > Asparagales > Orchidaceae > Phalaenopsis > Phalaenopsis equestris. The sequence goes on from NW_018219015.1 coordinate 912, forward strand.
ACCAGTACCCAACGGTCGAATGAGCAATAGAAAGACCAAAGGACACGAAGATTCCCAACATGTTGACAACACTGGGTCTACGCTGATGGTCAGGCATCAGGTAGAGCGAGTTGAGGAACCTTTTTAGCCACCCCAAGATACTTATTTTACTCAACAAATCATGGAGGTAGTACCCCCCAGAGAAGTTAAAGTTTCCTCGTTTGTTTCCTTATAAAGGGAAGAATGATCTAGCCGATCATGTGACTTCTTTTAAATCATCAGTAAGAGTGTTGTAGATCAACGACACAGTGAAGTGTCAGCATTTCTTAACAACACTTGAAAGTAATATTAATTAGCTTATAATATATCAAAATTTTTTATAACATGCCAAAATATAAGCAAAACAAAATAAAAAATAGCAAAAAGTAATATTAATCCCACATGGCCCTTGAATTCTAGCTTTAAATTCACTGAACTAACACTTTCTGTGCAAATCTTTGTTTTAAGGATCAACTTATGAGACAAATCTTAGCTCAATCAATTTCTCAAGAAAAAAGCTAGAACTTTTTTTCTTTTTTGGTTGCAGGGTGAGTACTGGAAGCTTGCATATTAGGATTATTTACTGTATCTCGAACCAATATAGTATACATGCGAGTACAATAACCAGAACGGTTACAAGTTAAGCTGCAATTCTTCAAACATAGGTCATGTGGAAGAAAGAAAACCAAACAAAATTAAATTAATTATACATTTTGTTTTTCAAATTAATGAATTATAAACATGATTAATCTATTGTATATCAACAAATAAATCAATTCAAAATAATCTGACCTCGATTCTCCGTCCCAAATTCAGGCTCCAGCTCCTCTGCACATTTCCTCAAAACTTTTTCTTCTTCAACTCTACCCACCTACCATCTCAACGGAGCTGCGTCCTGCCTCCTTCCTTATTATCTCTCCCCCCTCCACCTCCAAATCCATAACTTCTTTAGCTTCTGCCCATCTCCCTGCAAAGGCATAGCTGCTCAACAGAAGAATATTATCACTTGGGTGGTGCTCACCCATGGCTGCCAAAACTTCTCTGGCCAGCTTCCCAATCCTATCTCTCCATGAACCCTGGATGCAGCAAGCAAAGCTCGCCAAGCCATGGCATCTCCTCCATTAGGCAGGCTTTTCACCAGCTCATAAGCTTCTCGCAGCAATCCAGCCCTGCCCAACAAGTCAATAACGCATCCATAATGCTTAATCCCAGGGCTTACCCTGTATTCAAAAACAATTTTCTTGAAGTAATCTTTTCCTAAGCCCACAAATCCCCCATGGCTGCAAGCAGAGAGAACAGCAAGTAAGGTCACCTCATTAGGCCTCATCCCACTCTCCTCCATTTCATCAAACAGCCGCAGAGCCTCCTCTGACCTGCCATGAACTGCAAATCCCATCATCATGGCTGTCCATGCCTTCACATCTCTATCCTTCATTTGGTTGAAAACTGAAATTGCTTCCTCCAGACATCCATTCTTCGCATACATATCCAACAGAGCGGTCCCCAGAGAAGCTTGGATTTCCAACTTCTCCTCCTTTGCGTAGTCGTGGATATGCCGCCCAAAACCTAAAGCACCAGAGGAAGCACAGGATGATAGTAGTCCTAGAAGCGTGGCTGCATTTGATTTAACTCCATCTTCCCTCATCTTCTGCAACAGAACCAAGCAGACATCCAATGAAGCTTTTTTAGCGTACCCATCTATAATGCAATTATAAAGGACAACATCTCTGCGTGTCATTTCATCAAACGTCTGTCATGCGGGTTCCATCATTCCGTTCTTCGCATACATCGTTGCTACCGCAGTCGCCACCTTAGGCTCGGAGGTAAGCCCAGTTTTGATGCAGTGGCCATGGAGGGGCTCGCCATTGTAATTACTGTCTGTAACTGCTGAGAAAGCGCTGACAATGGTGGCTGGACTGACTTCCATGCTAAAATAAAACATATTTCCTAGAAAGGTGAGAACTTTCTCCGGCTGTGAGGTCCGGAGATAGCCTCCAATCAGGGCATTGAAAGAAACAGCATCTTTTATATGAGGCAATTCATCAAACAGTTGGTGTGCAGCCGCGAGCCTGCTACATGCAGAGTACAAATGTAAAAGCGTATTCCATAGATTGAGGAAGTAATCAAAACCGGCCTTGGCTACCAAACAATGCAGTTGTTCACCGGCAGTGATGGCCAGTTTGCGACCACAGACCTTGAGGGCGGCAATGAAGGAGAACTGGTCGAGCGAGAGGGCTCGGGCTCTGATTGAGTTGAAGATAGAAAAGGTTTCTTGTACGTTTGGGTCGGGAGCGAGAGAGTGAGCTCGGAGAATGGAGTTGAAGGAGAAGAGGGTCGGCGAAGGGAGGAGGCGGAAGAGAGAGAAGGCGTGGTCGGGATCGAGAAGGGTGGCAGAAGCGAGGAGTTTGGCGGAGGGGAAGGGGAGGAGGTCGATGCCGGTTTTGATCATGGCGCCATGAATTCGATGGAGATCTGAAACGGCGGTGCAGGAGCGGAGGAGCTTGGTGAGGTGGTGAGGCCGATGTCGGGCACCGGAGAAAGAGAAGAGGAAGAACACTTGCCTGCGGTGCGTTGAAGCCAACGACATTAACCATTTGTGTTGGTGCAATTGAAGTGGTGCTCTTGAATGATGAATAAGGTTTAAAATTTGATTTTAAAAAATGAGCAATGAGATTTCGGTTCCGGCGGCCGACAGCTTCCAACGGACAACTCCACAACCAAATAATGACGACAGCTTCTGGCGACTCCGCTGGGGACAAGTTTCTCTCTCCATATTAATCAGAAAATATTATCTTCATACACCAGTAATGTGTTCATGTCCCTCATGAACCAGATTATCCTTCTTTAGTTAGCATGTTTCACTCATTTCTGTCTTGGGTAAGTACCATCAACTTTTTTGGACTTCAGGACAGCCTGTTCAATCACCTTTGAACAAAAAGATTCAGGAGACCATTAAGAACTTTTTAATCTTAGTGTGTGGTCGGACCCCCAATAGGTGTGTTGGTGGGCAAGTTTTGTCTGAGCATTGTATGCTGTAAATTTGGTCTCACACTGGATCCTGAACTTCACTTTTTCCCTTTCGAGTTTAATTTGCTATTTTGAGAACTAAATCGAATTGTGTCGTGTTGCGCGTGCTCTTTAATTTACTTTATATTAATTAAATCTTTCTAGTTTCAAACTATTTTTACTAAAATCTTAAAATCTTCACAAATTAAGTAAAGAATTACCCGGTCTGCAGATCAACCTCTGTTAATTTGTAGTGTTCGCACTAAGATTACGAGATATTGGCCAAATAATTGATCCCATAGCTTTCTTTTTTTTTGAAGCTGTTGTAATGTCATTCCCAATGCTCACTTTCTCGTGCAACCTGCCGACAAGCCACAGTGCCTGCAATGTCACTCCCACCATCAAGTTTGAAGTAGGATTTAATGAACTCGAGGTTATATTAGGGAAAGCCCCGTTTGTCGTGATGAAAGTTGTTGCTCCAAAGGTTCAGGAACCGTCTACTGGTTTAACCTAAACTGCCCTCAAGATTTCCCTTCTTACAAGAGGGTCAAGACTACTGCCATCATGGCACCTACTAAGCCTGTTGTTCCCGTTTCTACTAAGGGATAAGAAGTTATGATCGTCAAAGACCCGACTGAATGATTGGTTGTCTTGCTGTCAATATTTGAAATTGAATCGAGTTCAAGGACCGCACTGTTAACCCGAACCAAAAGGAGAAACCACAGCCGGAAGGTTCGGAGGGCTATTGAAGCCTAGATTTCCAAGGAAGTACCTGCTGATGAGTCAGGATTACTGGAGACCTATCCGCTTCTGCAAGGGGAGTAGGTTCCATCCCTTAATGGATACTAATGGGTACGGAAATATCTAGAAGATCGTCGCTACTTTACCATCACCTCATGGACATGGCGGGGAGAGGAAGAAGCCTGCTCCTATCACCCAAGTCAGTACAGTTTTCCAGAGACTAGCTGTCAAAGAAGATTGTTCAATTGATGAGTTATTCAAACGAGTGGGATGTGCAGTATCCCCTCACATGAAGAAAGAAATTCTAAGAGATGTCAGATCCACTAGATGATCTCAGAAATTAACTGAAGCTTTGCTTGCTCACATTCCCGTTTGGTTCTGCTTAGGAAGCAAAATTGATGCCACCATTGTTGCTACCAATTCTGTTGTCACTAGACCCGCACGTCGTTGACCAGTTAAGATGTGTTTGGGTCCGAGAATTCTACCAACTACCAGTCACAAAGATGTTTTTAAAGTTCTGAAGGAAAAGATGAAGAGATCACCCAATACTGTATTTGGTCTGAACCATTGGGAGCATACTTCTCTTCGACATGTCAATGTTTCTGCATAGACACTCCGTCTCAAAGTCCGAAGTATCCAGTATTGTCGTAACAACTGTTAGCGAGATGGATGAACAAGTAGAGAATGTCTAGCAAAGTCCTGCAGATCTCAAGGTGCTACAAGAATTAATAATTGAAGAAAATATTGAAAAGCTCAAGGTTGAGATTTTCGAGTTGGCCCAAGAATATGGAGTTTCCATTGATGATGATGAAGAATTTGACTTCAATTATTACCTGGAGGAATATTTCATGTATGTCCATATCATCGAGGCCAGAGCTGGTGCATTTGCGCAGGACACTCAACCTCTCATCAAAGAGAACGTCATAGATAAGTTGCGTAGGGCTGTTTTCCTAAGGGATGAGCAAATCGACCAAATGAAGAAAATAATGGAAGAGATGGGCGTTGCCATGATCGCCATGACAACAACTCAAGGACAGTCTCAACCACCACAGTTAGCCTCCCCAGAAGTCAACCAATCAGAGATTATACATATCACAAATGAAAGGAGGGAAGTTGCCTCGGCGAAAAGACATGAACAACAAAAGAAGGATTCTCCATCAAGTGTCATACCAGAAAGAAATTTAAGCAAATGATCGAGCAAGTTTGGGAGGCCTTAGCTCAATCTAAGGGTGGTGCATTGATTTTGAATGGTAGACCTTATCTGGAGGAGTTCAATATTGTACCCTAATCAAAGGGTTTTGTGTCGCTAAACATTAAGATATTTGACGGGACCGGAAATCCCAGGAAACTTATAACACATTTTCGAGTCAGTTGTGGCTACACTGAAGGAAATGAAGCCTTAATCTTACGACAGTTTGTCAGCAGCCTTTCAGGGATTGCTTTTGACTGGTATGTCGAGTTACCTAACAGATCAATCAAGACGTTCGCTGAATTAGAACAGATGTTCGTAAAGAGATTTGCTAGAGCATAACACCATGTTTCTATTGGAGATCTCGTAGTGGAGAAGCAAAGACCCAACGAGAGTCTGGTGGATTATATCTTGAGGTGGAGAAAATCTTAGCATGAAATTTGAACCTCAACTACAGAAACATCATGCGAATGAGATTCTACTCAAAAGCATCCATGGGCCAGTACTTTCATGCTCAAGGGATTCACCATTAAATCCTTCAAGAAGCTACTCAGCAAAGCCAACAATCTTCAAGAAGACGTTAACAACCGTTTTTGAAGAAAAAACTTAAAAAATGGGTATTTCGTTGCTTCAGCTAAAGAAAACTCTTACTGAAGCATCCTTCAGAAGATCAACTCTCTGCCTATCCTAATTTGATCCATTCAGTTGAAATCTTGTTGGAATTTGTTCAGAACAGTCAACTCTCAAGTGGGCCCTAACAGCTCGTACATCAATCAATTCACTATGAAGCACAACAACCTCTCTTTCCAATGTTGCCAAGTGAGTCAATAACTCTCACATAAGCCTACCAGCAGACTCTCTGATCGCTTTCATTGAAGAGCCAACTATTTTTCTTATTCGATGTTCCATCAAACTGGAGGATAGCTCCAAATGTTCCTGTTGGGAGATGCTGAATGGGTCTATCGACCGATACACACCTTCATCAATCGATTGAAGTGATGCAGCGGATGTATTTTGCAATTCAACCGCAAACATTGGTGATGATCAAAGATTATATTCCTAGATGATTCACAATCAACATGATTCTCTAATGCAGTCTGCTCATCTGCATTAAGAAAAATGTCAAGAAATCATTGAAAGCTGCAAAGTCAAAAAAATTTACATACCCAAATATCTATTTAATTCAAAAAGGGTAATATAAAATTTATCTGTCCCTTGTGTCGGGAGGCCGTCATCCCTGTCCTCTAGTAGGGGTGGAAGAAAATCGACGACAACCTTCTCTTTCGTTCCACCCTAACCACTATTGGTTCCTTTGATGGGTGGAACAACCTGCAGATTTTCTTCGACAATCACGACAATGCTTGGACCAAATGTCAACTCTTTATGGAAAGTGCCAATATTCAAAGACTTCTTTGATGCATCATTGTCAGGTCCTTTCAAAGAAGTGAATTGGTCAACCTACTCAGATCGGTGTCAGCCGCTTCCTTTTCTTTACAATTCTCATTTTTTTTCTTTTGGACTCTTATAGAGGCATGAAGCAAAAAGCCTTTCAAAGCTAAAAGATGAAAATCAATGTTCTTCTTGCTCGAACCGTCAACCATAATGTCACTCGAGAAATCCAAGAGACGTTGAATGAAATGAATATAACATAAGCCTTCATGCCCTATTTATAGGGTTCACTAGGCACAAAACATAAGGAAAAATTAATTAATGAATTAATTTTTAATTTACAGTGTCATTTGTTGCTTAATAATTTTTCTATCCTTATCTTAGCTGTCGCTTTCAAAGAGTAGAAAAATTGAGGAACTAATATGTATACAACAAAAATGCCACATGAATCTCAAAGGGAACAAACTGCTAGGAATAGAGTTTCAAGCAACCAAAGTTTTGAGCCAAAGAGCGAGATGTGGATTGACCAAGTAGTTGATCGACCATACAACAAAATCGACCGATGGACGTATTGACCGAAGAACGTCTCACCAAATTGATCTGATTCCTTTCATCGATTGATCGTTCCCCTCAGCGGAAGAGATTTCATATAAACGATCGATTGACATGACCAACAAAAACCAAAGCATCCAACGGTCAATAAGCATTATATTTCTTCTGTATATAATGTACTTTTCCCTCGACAGAAACTCTGATTCAGTCATTTGGGCGATTATTATAACCGTTCCCCCTCTTTTCTGCAACTGTATTTTAGACCTATATAAATAGGACGACATGTCATAAATGAAAGGGCACATTCTCTCTCTCTCTGTCTCTCTATCGACTCTATTCCTCTCTCTTCTCCTTTCAACTCCAACTTTCGGAGCATGTATACAAAAGACAAGTTTGGATTCAACACAAAGTCCTGTATATGTAAATATGAAATTTTGGTGTGAGAAATGTAATAAATCAGAATTGTGCGCTAAGAATGTACATTTCCCTATAGTAAATTCTATAAATAAGAAGACATATGATAAGATCTATCTCTCTGTTGCTCTAAATCTGATTTCACTAGAATTAAGTACTCAAATTTGAAGCTAACTTTCCTAGAATAGGTTGTTGTTTATCTTTCAAAAGTCATCAACATGGCGAACAGTTCCTGTGTTTGGGTGAATATCCCTATGCTTGAATGAATATGCTTAATCTTTGATGAATACTTTTTAAACTTTGTGAGTTTCTCATAAATTCAACAAGTTCATCATTGTGATGAGCTCATATCGTATATATAATGACTCAAGTAAATTCTTGTCGATTTGAACAGATTCATATTAAAGATTCGTAGATACCTTAAAAGTCCTGTATGTCATGTCGATATGAACAGATTCATATTAAAGATTCATAGATACCTTAAAAGTCCTATATGTTTCAATGTCTCTATCTGATCATTTTGGTCTTTTAGTTCCCCAATGTTCTTTTCCTCATAACGCATATTAAAATTATTCATAAAATCACTCATAACTTTTAAAACATTTAATCCAGTGCCACTGGCTAAAAAAAATCTTGCAGATTCCCAAATAAAAAATGACTTATCTGCTCTTTCAAACATGCGACATTATCTTAAACACCATATGTTTGTGTAAATTGCAACCATTATACACATTACCTCTTTTTGAACTTTGTTTATTGTCTCAGAAAAAACACTTTTGCTTGCAATTTGGAAATATAAGCTCTTGAGTCTTTAGTATTGAAATTATGATATCTTACAAGTGAAACAATGAAATAAACATACTAGTAGCTCTTTAGTACATAGTCTATCACTGGCTTGAAACTGTTAAACATGATGTAGTAAGCCTTCTCTGTTGGATGAATGGAGTCCCAAAAAATATACTTTGAGGCGTCAATGCACGTGAGGGACTTGGGATTGCAGAGCACCGCCGCTTCGACCAATCCGGTTCCACAACATCCTTCGGATGACATCATGAATCCTATGATTGTTTTCAGGTGAAACAAAGATAAATTTTATGAAAGAGGTTCGTTGAGGTTCTTGTATATAGATTAAGTGATGAAAAGCAGTTAATTTTTCTAGATCAAAGGCACCTAATGTGACAAAAAATGTGTTATAAATTGAGCTTTATGTTGCTGTTTTACTTAATGATTTTTCAAGTTGGTGCTCAATATCTTCTCAGCTTCAAAATGTTATCCAAGGAGCATTTGGTTGATTCGAGATAAAAGTATGTTTAAGACTTTATTTTCAACTTAAGAAACCATTTTTGAGGGGTTTAAAAAGTGTTTATAGAGCTTTAAAATCAATATTAATTATTATTTATGATACAATAGAATAAATTTATCATTTTTGAAGCAACCAAATGAGCCTTGCGAAGATGTCTCGGAACTTAATAATTCATACCATTTAATATTTTTAGAGAAGGTAAGTAAAAAAGCATTCATGAAAGCTAAAGGTTTCATTTGGTTGCGAGAAACTAATAAATGTTTTAAATACCAAACAAGGAAAAAACTAAGATTTTGTCATTTGATTAGATGTTGACATTACCATATCTATATCATCACTAGGTCTAAAATTTGTCATAAAAATTAAATATAAAGATTTACATCCTACATAAGAAGGGTGTGTTTTTTTTATTATTTTTTATTTAGCAGAGCAAATTTACGTTCATTTTCTGAACCAACATTTAAGTGAGAAGAAGGGAAAGGATTACCATATGAAGCTGGACTTGTTATAATATCAATAAGAGGTTTATATGAATCCACATAGAATATCTGAAGCTCGGTTGAAGAAGAAGAAGAAGAAAATTCTTGTAGTGTTGCTTGAAGCTTCTGGTTGTAGTCAAGAGCTATGGAATTGAGGGAGCTTATGCATCCTCTATCATGGATTCCATCATTTGCTTTGAGTGTAATGACAATGGGAAGACAACCCATTGGTGGAAGACCAGCAACCACAATTCTGTTTGCCCCAAAATTTGATAAAACCTACAAAATTAGTAAAATTATTGAATCATTTCAGTCTAATGCTTATGGGATAATCAATTTTATTTCATGAATCTTTGAGTATAGGAGTAGGCAAAGGTCGTATGTTATATTTACTTAAAGTCTTATGTTTGCTTCTAAAATTTTTTGTAACAAAAAATGTCCTTCACACTATCAGATTTCTAATAGCTAGGTTGTTATATCAATATATTTATTGAAATGGAAAAAAGTTTGTTTTGAAAATCAAATCGATTCGAGTAAATTTTGTTAATTCAACACATTTTTTTAATTTTTTTTTAATTTTAGTTATAAGAACAATTGTGAAAAGACAAATCACAAACACAAATAAATAAGTACCAAGATTTACTTTGAAAAAACCTAAACGCAAAAAACCACGGGAAAATGTGAAGAATTCATTATATATCAAAAGGAAGACAAATTCTAATTGAAGATGACTTGGGATTTGACAGCTCACGTAACATA
>NW_018219016.1:0-1451 GCF_001263595.1 Phalaenopsis equestris
CCTCTAGCGCTTAGGCGCGGCCTTCTCTGTTTAATTGACACTTAAGAATCAGATCTTGCGCTTAGGCGCCAAAACTCTTTTGCAAGTTTTTCACCTTTTTGCTCCAAATTTGATCCTTTTTCACTCTTTTAAGCATTTTTCACCCTTTTTACCTGTATGTGCAAGAAAAACAAAAAAATACCTTCAATTAAAGTGCAATATCTCAAAAATAGGTATAAAAATGTGTTTAAAAACACTATATATTTTAGGTGTATTAGTGGTTCATTGACGTCAAAACCATTTCATGATGCTTATGCTTTAATTGAAGAAATGACTACCAATAATTTTCAATGGCCTTCTGAGATGGTGAATCATAAGAAAGTAGTCAATATTCATGAATCTAATGCATTTACTATGTTAGCAAATCAAGTTGTTGCAATTTCAAGGAAGTTAGACCAATTTGGAATGAATTTGTCTCAACCAATTTTCATTATTGAAGAGAATTCATTAGGCCAAATGATAGATTCTCAAGCATCATTAGAGACTTTGAATGCCATAAATAACAAGCAGAATAACCCATATTCAAACTATTATAACCCAGGTTGGAAGAACCATGCCAACTTTAACTGGAATAATACTTCAGGTGGAAATAATCATCAATGGGGAAATAACCAAGTAAACCCAGTGGGAAACTGGAACAACGAAGGGAATAATAATTATAGATCTACTTATCCTCCAGGTTTCAACAGTAGTACATAGTTTAAGGAGGCACAATTTAAGGAGATGCACAATTTAAGGAGAAGAAGTTGTCTATATAAGAAGTGGTGCTACAAATGGGAAATCACTTTCAAAGTCAAGGAGCTACAATTAGAAATATTGAGAATCAACTTGGACAAATAGCAAATTCATTAAGTAATAGATCCCAAGGAATACTTTCTAGTAATACTGAAAAAAATCCAAAAGATTGGAATAAAGAGCAAGTAAAAGTCGTTCAACTTAGAAGCGGAAGAGAGTTGGAAGGTAGGATTCAGAAAAAAACTGAAGTAGAGAGAGAAGAACTTGAAGAATCAAAAGAGGACACTCCAAAAGATTCTGAAAGACCTATTTCTCCACTTAAAGTTGACTTAGAAAAACCACCACCTCCATTTCCTCATAGACTTTGTCAACAGAAGTTGGATAAGTAATTTTCAAAATTTCTGGAAATTTTTAAGATGCTTATAATTAATCTTACATTTGATGAAGCCTTAGAACAAATGCCAAGCCATGTAAAGTTTATAAAGGATATTCTCAACAGAAAAAGGAAGTTTGAAGATAATGAGACTGTTGCACTTAGTGAGGAGTGCAATGCTATAATTCAAAAGAAGCTTCTTGAAAAGCTTAAAGATCCTGGTAGCTTTACAATTTCATGTGCAATAGGAGACAGATTTTATGGGAAAGCTTTATGTGATTTAGGTGCAAGCATTAACCTTATG
>NW_018219016.1:1553-3860 GCF_001263595.1 Phalaenopsis equestris
GGATCAATTTATCTTTCCTGTTGATTTCATTGTGTTAGATATGTAAAAGGATAAGGAGATACACTATATTTTGAGGAGACCTTTCCTAGCCACAGGAAGAGCAATGATAGATGTGCAAAAAGGAGAATTAACAATGTGCGTCAATGATCAAATTGTTACTTTTAACATTTCAAGATCAATAAAATACCCTGCAAAAGGTAAGAATGATGAATGTTATAGAATGGATGTTATAAGATATCTGTGTGAATGTCATTTCAAACTACTTATGAAGAAAAATCTGAAGAAAAAGATTTGGAGCACGAGCAAGAAGAAGAATTAGATAAATCTGAAGATCGTTTTAAGGAAGATTAAAACTATGTTTGAGAAAGTTTTGAAATTCTGGACACGATAGACAAAGATAAATCATTTTGTTCATCAATAGAGAAACCTCCAGAACTTAAGTTGAAGTTAATTCCTAATCATTTAAAATATGCCTTTTTGGGAGATTCCTCTACTTTGTCATTTATAATTTCCTTAAAGGTAATGATGGAAGAAGAAGAAGAAAGATTGATGAAAATTCTAAAAAAATTTAAGAAAGTCTTTAGATGGATAATTGCTGGTATTAAAGGAATCAGTGCTTCAATTTGTATGCATAGAATTCATATGGAAGAAAACTGCAGGCTGATCCTCAAAGGAGACTGAATCCTATTATGAAAGAAGTTGTTAAGAAAGAAATTTTAAATTGGTTAGATGCTGGAATTATCTACCCTATTTCAGATAGTGCATGGGTTAATCCAATTCACTGCGTTCCTAAGAAAGGAGGAGTGACTGTAATTGTGAATGAACCTAATGAGTTAATACCTACTAGACAAGTTACGGGGTGACAAATATGCATTGATTATAGAAAATTAAATCTTGTCACTAGGAAAGATCATTTTCCACTACCCTTTCTAAATTAAATGTTGGATAGACTAGTTGAGTATAAATACTTTTGCTTTATGGATGGATATACTGATTATCACCAAATACAAATAACTCGTGAGGATCAAGAGAAAGCAACTTTTACCAATTCTTATGGTACATTTGCTTTTGGAAAAATGCCCTTTGGTTTATGTAATGCCCCTGCAACATTTCAAAGATGTATGAAGACAATTTTTTGTGATTTAATTGAAAAAGGGATTAAAGTCTTTATGGATGATTTATTTAGTGTTTGGAACTTCATTTTACTCATATTTAGAACATATATCAAAAGTTCTTAAGCACTGTGAAGAAACAAGTTTAGTCCTTAATTGGTGAAAAAGCCAATTCATGGTAGTAGGAGTTGTATTAGGACATAAAATATCAGAAATGTTATGAAATAGGTCCTGCTAATTAGGAGTTTTTTAGGACATATTGGATTCTACAAGCGATATATTAAAGACTTCTCCAAGACTACTAAGCCTTTATGCCATTTACTAGAGAAAGATGCAATTTCTATATTTGATGAAGAGTGACTAAAAGCTTTTGAGTTATTGCAAAACTTGAGTTATTGAAAAAAAATTAATCACTACACCAATTATAGTTTCATCAAACTGGGGAAAACCTTTTCAATTGATGGGTGATGCTAGTGATTATGTTATCGAAGCTATTTTAGGATAAAGATATGATCAAAGTAATTTACTATGCTAGTAAAACTCTTAATGAAACTCAAATTAATTATACAACAATTTAAAAAGAGTTATTAGGAATAGTTTATGCTTTTGATAAATTTAGATCATATTTAATTGGAACTCATTGTGTAGTGCATACAGATCATTTTGATATTAAGTACCTAATGAAAAAGAAGGATGCCAAACCTAAACTTATAAGATGGATTCTTCTTATGAAAGAATTTGACTTTGAAATAGTAGATCAGAAGGGGATTGAAAATCAAATTGTTGATCATTTATCCAGGCTTGAGTTAGAAAAATCACTTTATTTTGAAAAAAAAATTAATAGACATTTTTCAGATGAAAAACTGTTCACTATTAATGAGTGGTGTGTTCCGTGGTATGCCGATATTGCAAACTTTCTTGTTAGTGATATTATACCCTATGGAATGACATACCAACAGAAGGGGAAATTTATTTCTGAAGTTAAGACTTATTTTTGGGATGACCCATTTTTATATAAACAAAAAAATGATCTGATTATTCAAAGATGTGTACTTTTAGAAGAGACTTATGAAATTATCCAAAAATGTCATAATTTTGATTTTGGGGGACATTTTGGTGTTGATAAAATAACATATAAAGTTTTACAATCTGGATTCTATAGGTCTACAATCTTTAGAGATGTTAATGCTTATAT
>NW_018219016.1:4541-10144 GCF_001263595.1 Phalaenopsis equestris
GGCAACAAGTTTTGCTATATAATGCAAGGTTAAGTTTATTTCCAGGCAAACTTAAGTCCAGGTGGATGGGCCCATTTGTTGTGATGAAAGTTTATCATTTTGGAGCTGTGGATATTAAAGATCCTAAGACTGAAAAAATATTTAAAGTGAATGGTCATAGACTGAAACCTTATTTTATAGGGTATCAACATAAATTTAATGATAGAATGATGTTGGGTCAACCAGCATAAGCACTGGTTACGTCCGGCTGACGGCGTAAAACCAAGCACTTTGTGGGAGGCAACTCATAGTTATCAGTGTGTATTTGTTTTGATTGTTGTTTTGTATGATTAAGAAAATTTGGGATAGTGTTTTTTAGACTATTATGTGTTAGTATTGATTTTAAGACTTTATTTAGTGACCTAGACATGTTAGAATGAGAATTTGGACGTTAAGTTAACTAGTGCAAAAATGTGCACGGGCGCTTAAGCGCTAATATTCGGCGCTTAAGCGTGACACTTTAAACACATGTGCGAAATTAAGATTCTAGAAGGTTTAATCGTCAATTAGTTTGTAAAAACGTGCCAAGGAAGTTCCAAGATGTGCCTAGAAGTTATTTGAGGGATTTAGGCCTATAAATAGAAGAGTTTTATGAAAGAACTTCACCCCATATCACTTTAAACCCTAAAAATCTAAGAGAAAGAGAGATTTAGAGAAAATGACTTCATGGGAGATGGATTTGAAGAAGAAGGAAGAGACCATGTGGAAGAGACCATGTGGAAGAGATTCATTAGTCAAAGTGTACAAGACGTTAGTATTGAAGGGATTTTGGAAAAGATCAACAAAATTGAGACAGCCATGGCTTTACTTGAGACCAAGGTAATTGAGTTTCACGCACATCTTGAGCATATTGGATGGCAATTGAATATGCAATTTATTCACACTAGTTTTATAGAAGAAGCGGATAAGGCGATGTTTCTTAAGTAGAAATGGATTGAAGAAGATAATATCAGAGCTCGACACCATATCAGAGCTCGACACCACCGTCTGTTTTATCAACTCTATATTCTGAATGCCCCTGGAGAGACTAATGAAAGACCGGAGTTTGTCCCATCAAATGAAGAATGGAATTAAGTTCGATGTCATAGTTTTTTTGTTAGGAATCGTTGAGTTTACGTGTTAGTGTTTAAGTCTTGTTTTTAGTGTTTATGACTTCTATGTGTTTAACTAACTTTTATGTGTTTAATTGTGAATGTTTGTCAAGTGTTTGTGCTTAAGAAATTTTCTCATCCGAGACTATTTGGAGTGAGAATTAAGTATTATATGTACTTGTAATTATTTGTGAATGAATATATATATGTTCATTTGTGTGAAAATTTATGTAGTTTTTAGCCTCAAATTGAATTGAGTTATATAGAGAATTTTGAGAGAGAGGAGAGTTAAAGGAGATCAAAATAGTCATTTAAGTGTTATGAGATCATATAGAAGTGGTGTACTTAGGCAAATAGTGCATTTTACTTAAATTTAAAAAATCTCAAAAATCGTGCACTAGCGCCTAAGCGCCACATCTCGCAGCTAACCAGCTAACCGAGAGGCAGGCGCCTAAGCGCTACTTATCCGCACTTAAGTGCCTGATCACCAAAATTGGTTTGTGAACAATTAAAAGTGAATTTTAGGTCTGAAAATATCATTTTTAACACCTCCCATTTTTACCCCCCGGTCACCTTCAACCTCTTGAAATCACGATTTTGGAGTGCTAGGGCACACTATTAAGTTGAGATTTCTTGGTGGAATCAAGAAAAATTTGCTAGATTCGGATTTTTTAAGGTAAGAGCTTTACTTCTATGTAAAAATTTTGGATTTTCATCATGTATTTTGAGTACATTTGGAAGAAGTTGAAAATTCAATATTTGAGTACATTTGGAAGAATTCTAAAATTCACTATTCATGGTGAAAAATGAGGAAAAATCTATGAAAATTGTATAGGAAGTGTAGTTTAAGCTTTTAGAAGTTGAGTTTAGTAGTTTAGACTTGATTTGTGGAGTTATTTTTCAAATTTGACAAAATTGTAGAATGACACCAAGAATGAAGAGGAGTAAAGAAAAGAACCCTTTTGATTCAAGCAAGTTTGTGACTTCGAAGGCTCAGGATTGGTACAGTGATGCATTGCAATCACGAAAACTTATCCAAGAGCATTGTTTTAAGAATCCAGGTGGATCTGTGGAAGATCTGATCGTTCACCAACAGTGTGAACAATTCTGTTGCTTTTCTGCTATTGCAGTTATATCTGTTGTTAGGGAGTTCTATGCAAACCTCCCTGAAGCTAAAGATGATAGAGTCATGGTTCGAGGAAAGATGATACCTTTTTCACTGGAGGTAACCAATTTGTTCTACCATTTCTAATACTTTATGTTTTTATGCAAATTATAGTCCGAATGAGGCGGAGCTAGATGAGATTATTTCTTATTTGATTGTTGGAAGAGGACTTTGGAAAATCACTAATGAAAGGAGAGTCAATTTTCCCACGTCAAAGTTAAGTGCACCTTCAATGGTCTGGCACTATTTTATTTCAGCTCATCTGCTACCGACAAATCATCTCAGTGAAGTTACCAAAGAGAGAGTGACGTTAAATTATTGTATCTAGGAAGGAAAGCTCATCAACATTGGAGCTTTGATATGTCAGACTATCATCAGTTCTGCCACTACCGTTACTACTGCAGATCTGGGATTTGCTTTCTTGGTGTTTTCTTTATGTAAGTAGGCTGGAGTGAGATATGATAGCTGGGAGGAAGTACTATTGCCTCTAAAGCCAATCAAAACGTCACAAAATTAAATGTGAAGACATACCCTGAGCATTCTATTTTTGGCTGGAGAGGAGGATTTTCTAGGAGTTATGGAATGGAGACTTTTGTTACTTCTACATCTATACCATCTACCTCACGTGTTTCTACTTCTAGAGGTGAGTCTACTGAGACTCAAGATCAATTTTACATAGGATAATGGATAATATCAATTATACAGCTTATAAAGTTCAAATTTTAGAGCGTTTTGCAGAGCATACTGATATGTATAATAGGAGAAAAAGTGATTATGAAGAGAAATTGTGATTATGAAGATAAGTTTCACTCATCTTTGGAGAATCTCATTAGGGGTGACCCAGGAGTGCAATTTCTCCATATCATAGATATCCTGATTATGAGCCTGCAAAAGTTTGGGATAGGGGTGATTCAGAAGATGGGGAGTAAAACTGAGAGATTTATTTTTATGTTTGTAATATGATACGAACTATGTGGTCTGGGCTTGCTACATTTGCATCTGTGCATTGATTTGAACTATGTGATATAGTTTGGACTTTTATGTTTAATTGTTATTGTGATGTTTGTGTCCGTTAGTGCTTTATTTTAAAATTCTAGAGTACTAACTGTTGTTGTGAGTTTAGTATTGTGATTTAGTTAGTTCATAACTTAACTTATGTCTTTTGAAAAGTTAAAAATCTTGCTAATTTTTTAGATCTTAAGCTTGAAATTCATAATACTATTACCCTGTATTTTTCTTTTATCATATTTGTATGTTTGTTTTTATGCTGAGATTTTGAGATGAAAGTTAGTGTGTTTATTTGTTTTCATGTTTATACCCATTGCTTAGAAGTCTATTGAATCTCTAAATGTTGAATTGAAATTAAAATAGTAAAAAAAATTTGATCAAAATTAATTTTACTCCTGTTTTTAGTTTTATACTTGTATAATTAGGATATAAAAATTCTTGTAAGCATGTTATTTCAATTTTCATTTATGTTTATATATATATGATCCTAAACTGTTTAATCTGTTAAAAATTTAAGTTTGGGGGGGATGAAAAATATTTTCAAAACTTGAATTTTATTTGTTCTCAAATGATCCTACAAGTGAATTTGATTTAAAAAGAAAAAAATGATCATGTATATGAAGTTATATTAGGGAACTAAAATTTGATTTTATAAATAAGTAAGAAAATTTAGTTAAATTTTGAGTAATAAAGAAAAACTTTAAGTTAAAAGTTTTTAGTGTAGAAAATGTTTAATATAAGTAATTATCTTTGGTAAGAAAATTTTTATTTTTGAAAAATTTAGAAATTTAGGCTTTTATTTTTAATACTTAAATTTCTTTTATTAAAAATAACTTTCAAAGTTATTATTATATTTATAAGTAAAAGATTTATATCAAGACTTTGCTTTAGGGAAGGAGAAGTGAATTCAAAATTATTAAAGGCCTAACCAGATATTGTAATCCTTGCCTGAAAAAGAAAAAGAATAAGAAAAAAAAAACAAAAATAAAAAGAAAAGAAAAGAAAAAGAAAAAGAAAGAGAAAAAATAAGGAAGGAGAAGCTTGAGGATCAGTGTCTAATCAAAAATTGGTTTCACATTTGATTTTTTTAAAGTATAAGACTTGAGAAACTCTTAAGCTTATGGATATAATATAGTAAGTAAAATTATTCTTAATAAAAATTTTTAAGTGGAGATAATAAAAAGATAGAATGCCAAAATTTTAAACTTGAAAAATTTACAATATTTTTGAATTAGATAGGAACTCATATTTTCAAATTTCCTAACATTAAAAATTTCTAAACTTTAAGTTTGTCTCATTTACTAAATATTTTTTCTAAATTAGACTATTATATTTCTAAATCTAAATTTTAGTAACTCCTAAAGAAACTCATATACATATCATACTTATTTAGTTTTTAAAGTAAGTTTGGGGGATTTTGATACACCTAAAATATATAGTGTTTTTAGACACATTTTTATACCAATTTTTGAGATATTGCGTTTTAATGGAAGATATTTTTGTGTTTTTCTTTCAGGTACATGTAAAAATGTGAAAAATGCTTGAAGGGGTGAAAAAGGATAAAATTTAAAGCAAAAAGGTGAAAATTATGCTAAAGTGTTTTGGCGCCTAAACGCCAGATCTGGTGCGTGCGCCAGATCTGGTGCGTAAGCGCCAATTAAACAGATAAGGTCACGCCTAAGCGTCAGAGGCCCCGCGCTTAAGCGCCAGAGACAGTTATTTGATGAGTAAATTCAGTTTTGCAAATTTTGAAGAGGTATTTGAGGCATCTTTTGGCATAAATAGGTGGTTACAATCATCAAGGACGAAAATACATGTTAAAGACTTATGAAAGGAGGCATCTCTTAGGGAAATACATTAAATCAAGACACATTTTCAAGAGATACTAAAGGCACCTATTGGAAAATGATAAAAGAAGAGGCAAAGAAGAAAAAACGTGTCCTGAAAGTGCTTATCAAGGGGGAATTTTGAAAAGTTTTATAGATAGTTTTAGAGAGGTTTTCAGGCACCAAAAATTTACTTTATCTTTTTTTTTTAGTTTTATTTTGAGAGTATTGTAAAAGAGAAGAGATTCAAAGGAACTTCAAAAGTTTTGTGGAGGACTTGAGATAAATTTTTATCTTTTGTTTTTAGACTACTTTTGGTTTTAATTGATACTTATTGTTTGTTTGACAATGATATCTACTTTTAAACTAAAGTGTGGTTTTATTTTCTCCATGGATTCTGAGTAGTTTTCTTTATCTTTCTTCTTAAAATGATAAGTAATTGAGTGTTGGATGGAAATGGAGAGTATTGATTTT
>NW_018219016.1:10224-16413 GCF_001263595.1 Phalaenopsis equestris
TATCCAAATGTTAAAATTTGTTGTGAGAACATGTAAGAACCGGACTGGTGGGGGCTGGTATTGTCTCAGTCGGCAATTGGAAAGAACCACATGAGGTTGTGTGAATGAGAATGCAGTTCATATGAGTGAGTGCAAATAAATAGGGAAGTAATCATTGAAGGGTGTAGAGTTAGAGGACTTTAAAGTGACAGGTTAAAGCCCCCAACTTGGTTTATTGTTTTAGGTTCTGATACGAGACGTTAGCCCCCAGATGGAGGGAATCGAGGGAACTCTAGAGTGAGAGCTAGTATCTGCCCTGCCCAGCCGGTGGAGAAAAATATTTTTTAAAATTTAGTGTTTTCTTTACATAAACTCTAGTTATCTTTTTAAGTTATTACTGTTTTGTCAAAATATCAAAAAGACCAAAATTATTTAAATTTTAATTACTGTCAAATTATTTATAGTTTAGGTAATTGTCTTTGTAGAATAGAAAGTTTGTTGTTCAATAGTGCATATTGCATAATTTTTCTGTGGGTTCGATATTTGGGGCTTAATCAAAAAGTCATATATTAGTTAATAATAATACGTATACTTGCATAGTATCCCAATATATATAAATTAAAAGTTAAATTCTTATTTTTCTTCAGGATCAAATTTTTTGTTTTGTTGCAAAATATAATCAAAGACATTGTTATATTGTTGCATATAAACAGTATCGGGGATCACATTCTAGTCCAAAGCAATGGATATGATTGCGGCATGTTCATTTGTAAATATATGGAAACTTCAGTACAATTCAACAGAGGTGATTAGAGTGACAAATTAGGCTGGCAGACAGAGATGTCAAAACTTAGAGCTGAATTTGCTTATGAAATATGCATGTAGATTATGTCTCAAACATAAATGATTTCTAAACAATGAATTAAAAACATTTTAGCTCTATTGGATTTATTATTATTTTTACTCTATTTATTGATTATCATAATGTTAAGTAGACTCTGCCTATTAGATTTAATATTATTGTTACTTTGTTTTAGTCATCTACTTTGTTTGATTAATTAAATTTTTATGAAATTGTATTCAATTGATTAGTGAATTAAATTTGTATTTTAGTCATTTACCAAGCTATTTATTATCTGATGTCCTATCTTACTCTTGGATTTGTTGTGGTTCCCTTAGTGATTGGATAGCCTATGAGTTTTAGTTTTTTTCTTTACTAATTTGGATAGCCTGTGGGTGTTGAATTTGGATGGATTTTCTTGGTTATATATGGGTTTGGCTAAGCTCATTTATCTTTTATGTCCGGCTTCTGCTACTTCCTCTATTGTTTCTCTTTGGTTTCAAGTTATAGTGTTTAAATGTTAGGTTTTAACTCCTTCTGTTGGTAGACTCTTCTCTATTAACAGCTAAAACAACCCCAATAACACTGCCACAAAAACTCGTAAATAACTCCAAAAAAAAAACTCGCCACAAAACATAAATGTAACTCCAATAACTCTACAGAAACACTCCAATAACACCGTAATAACACCCATCGAAAAAACTCGCCATAACATTGGGGTGCTTTTGGCATGGTTTTGTTGTGTTATTGTCATATTATTGGAGTTTTATTATCCAGGTTTTGTGGTGGTGTATTTACTTGTTTAACTCTTAAACTTGAATTTTTTTTTCGTGTCAAGTGAATGATTTTGAGTGGTAAAATTATAAAAAACAAAGGCTAGGTAAAATTAATCAAACCATTATTGTTAATGTTATATAATAATTTGAAAATGATATTTAACACTGTAAAAATAAATGTTTAGCTTATAGAAATAAATATTGTAAAATTGATTTTTCAATATGATGCAAAACCAATAATACCGTAAAACCACTCCAATAAAGCATTTTAAGAAGGTCAATAATGCCAATGCAAAAGCAGTCCAATAATGATGTAGCTTCCCTTCAATAACACACGGAGAACATGTCAATAATAGCTCAATAACAATGCAATAATACCTCAATAATGCTTCAATAATACCGCTGAAATAATTCAACGTTGATGTGTTATTGGCAGATTTTTATGCGACATGTTAAGTTATTAATGCGACGTTAACCCATAAATAGAGTTGAACACGTTAATAGCAGCGTAATAACACTGAAATAATACCTCAATAAAGCTTCAACAATACCGTTGAAACAATTCAATATCGATGTGTTATTGGCGCGTTTTCATGTGGCGTTTTATGGTATTAATGCAATGTTATTGGCGCTGTCAAGCGGCGTTATTCGAGAGTTACTGATGTATTATTGACTTAGGTTTTGCGGCGAAGCTAACATATTATTGATGTCTTACTGAAAAAAAAAATTCAGAAGAAATAATTTGTATTTTTATTAATTATTTTTTTTTCTCGTAAATGCTCGTGATATTTATCGTCTTATTAGACTTAATCAAGCTTAAGCTAAAGCTCAAATTAAGAGTATCTGTGGTCCAAATCCAGTGAAGCTCAAATTAAGAGTATCTGTGGTCCAAATCCAGTTGTTCACACCTCTACGCACGTGAGAGTTTAAAGCACAGAGGGTAAAAAGATATTATATAATATATGAAGTTTTTATGTCTAGATTTTGTTTAAAAAATGTTAAAATATATACTTCATTTGTTTAAATTTAAAATAATAATAATATTCATGTGATATAAATGATTTTGAGTTGTGGAAATATAAAAAACAAAGTTTAAGTTTTAGATATTTAAATATATAAGAATTGAGTGGTATATATGTAAATGTCCCTGCTTTTATATAAATTTAAGGAAATAATTTGAAAATAATATTTAACATCGTAAAAATAAATATTTCAAAATAAAAATAAATAGTGTAAAATTAATTTTTCATTATGATGCATTGCCAATAATACCGTGAAAACGTGTTTCAAGAAGGCCAATAGCGTCAATGCCAAAACAGTCCAATAACGCCACGTCTTTCCTCCAATAGAAGATGGAGGAAATGTCAATAACAGCTCAATAACACTGAAATAATACCTAAAATAATGCTTCAATAATATCGTTGAAACAATTCAGCGTCGATGTGTTAATTGCGCATTTTTATGTAGTGCGTTTAGTTGTTAATGTGGCGTTAACCCATTTACTGAGGTGAACATGTCAATGACAAAACAATAACCCTAAAATAATCCCTCAATAACGCTTCAATAATACCGTTGAAACAATTCCATATCAATGTGTTACTGACGTGTTTTCATGCGGTGCGTTAAATTATTAATGCGGCATTATTCGAAAGTTATTGATGTATTATTGGCGAGATTTTGTTGCGATGATAACATATTATTGATATGTTACTGAAAAAAATATTTCAAATAAAATAATTTTTATTTTTATTACGAATTTGTTTATTTTTTTCTCTTAATTGATCGAGCTATTTGTCTGTTGTTTAATTATAATCTATCTAAGATTATAATAATTTCTTCGCTTATGCAATAAACAAGCTCACACAATTTTGTAGACTTAATAAAGCTAAAACGAAGAGTGTCTGCGGCTCGAATCCACCTCTATGCACGTGAAAGCTTAAAGCACATGAGGTAAAAAGATATTATATAATATATGAAATTTTTATGTCTATATTTGTTTTAAAAAAATGTTAAAATATATACTCCATTTATTTAAATTTAAAATAATAAAAATATTCATAGAATATGAATGATTTTGAGTTGTGAAAATATAAAAACATGGTTTAGGTTTTAGATATTTAAATATATAAGAATTTGGTGTTATATAAATAAATGCCTATGCTTTTTTAGAAATTAAAAATAATAATTTGAAAATGATATTTAACATCGTAAAAATAACTATTTCAAAATAAATATAAATAATGTAAAATTAATTTTTAAATACGATACACCGCCAATAACACCGTAAAATCACTTCAGTAATGCCTTTCAAGGAGGTCAATAACGACAATGTCAAAACAGTCCAATAACGTCGTAGCTTTCCTCAAATAACAGAAGAAAAACACGTCAATAACAGCTCAGTAACACTGCGGTAATACCTCAGTAATGCTTCAATAATATTGCTGAAACAATTCAGTGTCGATGTGTTATTGGTGCATTTTTATGCTGCTCGTTAAGTTATTAATGCGACATTAACCCAATAGCAGAGATGAACACGTCAATAACAGTACAATACACTGAAATAATACCTCAATAATGTTTCAGTAATACCACTAAAAAAAATCAATATCCATTTATTATTGGCATACTTTCATGCTGCGGGTTAAGGTATAACTTGAAAATAGCAACATTTTAGTACAATACACTGAAATAATATCTCAAGAACTGCAAATTTTGCATAATTTTATAAAGATGGTTAAATATGGAAATAACACCAACCGAATACTATAATCTCAATAAAACAAAATATTCCACCAACACCTTGATAATCATACAATAACACCAAAAAATCACAAGAATAATACTAGTGTAACATCAAAAAAGCATCACAAGAATAACCTGAAAATAGCATCAGCATAACGCCAAAATAACATAAGAATAAATACAAATAACACCACAATAACACTAAATTAACATTGGAATAATACCAGCATAACATCACAATAACACCACAAATAATCTGAAACCACTTCATAAGAAAAACACTAGAATAACCCCAAAATAACCCCAGAATAACACCGCAATAACATTGTTAGTTGGGGAATTTAAAGAATGTAAATGGAAATCCCACCACAATATGTTTGAAACCTTTCGTCTTAGTAGCAAAGCAATGACCATAATAACTCCAAAATAACACCACAATCCAACATCAAAAAATCAAAACATTACAGCTTATTAACACCACAATATCATAAAAAACTTCATTGAAACACCTAATTAAAAACTATTGAACACCAGGAATAACTTAAGAGTACCACATTATAAAATTACACAAATATTATCATAGAAACCCTAAACTGTAGCAACACAACAATGGTTTTATGATAATGAAAACATTTCGGGTGAAGCTACACTCACCTTAATTTCAAAGTTGTTGTCATTATTTTCGGAATCCATCATCAGTATATCTTGGTCGAAAGAGCAGTCTATCGTAGCTGCTCACAACCCTAGCTTCCGGAAACAAAAATGAAAAATGTGACACAAAAAAGCGAGAACATTACGAGCGCAGCTGGGAAAACGTGACAAAATAAGCGAAAAAATGACTAATAAAGTTTTTTCGACTAAAAGGGTTGGGTAACACGATGAAAAAAAATAGCATTTTTCGTTTTTTAAGTAATGGGACCGGAATTTACACATGGATGTCTTTCATTGCCATCTAGACATAGCTCTGTGTCCAGACTCCGGGAGCAATATTTTTTTGTGTTGTCGCCAATGAAATAGGTTTCTTAATATTGTGATAGTAGCATGGAGAATTTCTGAGAAATATTTATATTTCTTGCACCAGAATAAAGTATACCATATAATAGTGAAAAACATACTAATCCATAAATAAGGAAATTAGAAAATTAAAAAATATCTAATAGGGAAAAAAAATAAATACTAAAAGATATATTGAGTGAATAAAGTAATGTTTTCCCTCCTAGAATTTACGGACCAGATATTTCCAACTTGTTTTTTTTTTTTTTTTTTTTTTTTTTTTTTTTCTAAATAAATAATTTTAAACAATTTAACAAAATATCAAAATTTTCAATTAATTACTAATTCATAAATTGGTTTTATCTATTTATAGAGGGGGTGTGAGTAAAGCTGACTCGTGACCCGACTCAAGCTTGACTCGATGAGTGGCCTGTGAACTAAGCTAATGAGCTAACAAGCCAAGCTCAAGTTAGCCCTGGCTTGACTCATTACCTTGTTAGCTAGCTCATTTAAAAAAACATTAATATAAAATATACTCAAAATATATTAAATTTGAAGTCTTTATCCTTAAAGTATTAAAAATATTTAAAAACTAACATTTTATATTTTCTATTAAGCGATTGTTTTTCTCTCTCTTAATTGTTCATTCTATTTGTCATTATAATTTAACACTAACTTAATTTACAATAAAAAAGCTAGCTCGTGAGTCTTCTTGAACTCATAGACTTAAATTCAATAAAATTAATCAACCTCAAGCTAAAGTTGAGGGTGGCTCGAGCTCGACTTATTTACACATCTACATCCATTCAATTGGCCTTTGCCGCTATGCATGCTTTTGAACAGTGGAACAGTAAATTT
>NW_018219017.1:0-1778 GCF_001263595.1 Phalaenopsis equestris
AAAAACCTCTTCAAAATTCACAAAAACAGAATTTAATCGTCCAATAACTGCCACTGACGCGTAAGCGCGAGGCCTCTGGCGCTTAGGCATGGCCTTCTCTGTTTAATCGGCGCTTAAGAGCCGGATCTGACGCTTATGCGCCAAAACTCTTTTGCACATTTTTCACTTTTTTGCTCCAAATTTGATCTTTTTTCACTCCTTTAAGCATTTTTCACCCTTTTTACCAGTATCTGCAAGAGAAACATAAAAATATCTTTCATTAAAGTGCAATATCTCAAAAATAGATATAAAAATGTGTCTAAAAATACTATATATTTTAGGTGTATCACACCCTAAGCCCAAATTATAACTCAAATCGGCTAAGTGTTTCAATAACGCTAACTACGCTAACTTGCCCCCCTTTAAGGATCTTTACCCACATAACTTTCAAATTAAATGACAAATGATAATTACCTTACTCTTAAGGATAATTGAAACATCAATATTCACTGAGCATTAAAGGTATTCATAGGATGAATTATTAAGCAACATGGCTCGAGCCTTTTCACCAGGCAGTGAAAGAGAAGCATGGACCTGCTTCTTCCTCTAGACCTGTTGGATACCTCAGAAGTCTACTGAACTAAATATGGTTTCTTAACAAAAATCATCCTTAATCAAACCAATGGGAACCCACCAAGATATGACCTAGGTTTAGGTAGGTCACTAAAATCTTACTTTTTTCGCTTTACATGAAATGCTCTAACATGCATTTTGAGTTTCAATAGTGGAACGAGAAGACTCGCCAGGTACGCTTTTATAGTTTACAACATTGTATTTTCTTAAGCTTTCCACATTGTGCTTAGTTACCTGCATGTATGAACAAAACACTAACTTGCATGCTAAACAACAATATCACCCTACATGAAAATTAAAACTGTCAGGATAGCCACAAAATCAAAACCAAAATCAAAACTAAAATCAATCAAGATAAAAATCACCTCCACAACATTAAAAATATAAGATAACTCAAAATTAATGACAAACATTACACAAAATAACAACTAAAACTAAATTAAGACGTCTTTATCTGATGATCGGGAATCCCTCGGAAGGAGTAACCTACGGTTGCTAACGATGCTTCCTACGGTTGCTAACGATGCTTCCCACGGTCTACATGAAAGTACAAAACTCATTAAGTTGAGTTTAGTAAATTCATTTGGACTAAGTGAATCCAATAGAAAATTGTGGTGCAAGAAAGAGGGAATCGTGGGATCATAACCGGTGTCGCTCTAATCAACTTTAACATCCCCCATAACATTTACAGAACTTCAACCATAGGGCCGTCTGATTTGACATCATAACTTGACCCCCTAAAAAACTTAAACTAGCCACGACGAGGAGTTTGGAGCTAGCATGGTGGGTAGCACGACCATCTTCAACAGCAAAACCTGTCTTCCCTAACTAAACTATTCCTTCCTTTGAATTAAACAACCAAGCCATAAGATTTTGAGGTTGTCTTCTTATGCAACATAAATTTTCACCTCATCTTTAGGTCTTTGTACAACTCTGCTGTACAATATAAGCTCTAACTCGTCTTAGGATTTTGAGGTTGTCGTTCGTCACGACCTAAATCCTCACATATTCCATGTATGATCGTTCCACACAAATGTAAGCCATAACTAAATAAAATTGGCAGGATGAAACACTTAAATAATTTCTCCTCAAAACTGAAGCTAAACAATATGATAGTTTGGGAAGTCATCAAGGTTCTCCTCTGAATCTATGACATCCCTTAGTTC
>NW_018219018.1:0-886 GCF_001263595.1 Phalaenopsis equestris
ATATTTATAGAGAAGAGTCACGTTGACTCAAGATATTAGTGTTTGTAATAAGATTGGCTGCATAATGTGTGGTAAGATGGAATTAATGCACTGACAATTTTAATGAAAGAAAAAGTGGTAATAAGATTAGCTGCATAAAAAAATAGAGGAAGAATAGTGAGAAGCTTATAAGAATTAAATGGGTGTATATGATTTTTTCTTTATATTATACCTTCGAATATAAAAAATATTTATGTTTAAGTTTATACGTTTATTATAATTCTAAAGCCTCTTAAATGTTTTATTTGCCCAACTTGAATTATGTTAAATATATAAAATTGTGTAAGTCAAGTAACTTTTTTGTAATAACAAATACCATTTTTTCTTCTTAACACATAATTATCACTACTAAATGTGGCAAGGTTTTGATGACATCCAACAATAACCAAAATAAGAAAATTAGCTCATTTTCTTATAGTAATCAAATTGAGCTTTCTGGCAAAAGTTGTCATAACGAAATAAGAAAGTTATTGAAGAAAAATAAACTATAAAAAATTAAATGATTCAGAAACAAACATCTCACAAGAGGGAACTGATACATATTATTCAATAACATTTAAAACATGCATGCATGCATCCAATACATATTGCACAACTTTTTGGAACAAAAAGAGTGCGGAGATGCTTATTATATGTAACTTAGTAAAAACATACTTGATTGAAAGATCAATAAACAAACTATGTATAGATCTTTCTTTATTTTTCATTATGAAAATGACACTCCATTACTTATTTGATGATGGATTGACGCCATAGAAGTAAATCCCTTTCTTGTATTTAATTTCATCGCTTATCATCGCTATCTCAACATAATCAGATTCATCTCCAACGCTAATTTCATCAGATT
>NW_018219018.1:14823-35712 GCF_001263595.1 Phalaenopsis equestris
TGAAAATCAAATGAACATTCTACCATGTGTGGGAATCAATGTTATTCACAGATATTTTCTTTGAGTTTCATTTAGTAGGTCTGGTGACTTTGATAGGTTTGGAATGCTTATCCCTCAAGCTCCATTGAGCATAGCGGTTGTATTTGCTTATGTTAAGTAAGTCACAAGTTTTGTTATTGAAGGCATCTGTTGTGGTTTAAATTACCTATAAAACAATTATCATTCCTTGTTTATCCATCCCATTATGGGCTTGTATGCATTACATAATATATTTTCCATGAGCTGCAAAGTTTCTTTGCAAATTAGAATATCAATTTTAAATTTGTTAATTTTTCATTTTAATGTTCATCTGGACTATTAACTAGATGCAAATTAGTAATCTAAGCTTTGGTTTTACTTTTGTTGATGATGTTTTTATTCTCTTCTGGTTTTTAGAAATTTTAGTTATAATTTTAGTCATTTTAATCATGCTTATGATGACTCCTAAGGCAATAAGTCGTGCACTCTAATGTTATGACCTTCCTCTTTGCTAGTTCAGTTTGGCCTAATGTTCTTCATTCATACCTTCTTTTGGTTATTTTACATTCAATTGGATTGATTGATGTTTCTCTATAGCAGTTGCTACTTATGTCGGTTTGATTTAATTTTTGTTCCCTAAGATTGCTTGGTACAATTATATTGTTAGTTTTAGTAGGCAAATTTGTTGTTAGTATAGTTTCTGTGGATCTTTGGGGTGTGACGTGAGGTGCATAATCATTGTTTGATGACTTATTTTTGATACTTCCATGATCTATGTCAATTATATGGTTATTAAGATATTTCCTTGAATGCACATGAATAATGAACCAATCTGTTTTGCATAAGAACCAAGTCACGGCTAGGAAGTTATCTATTGGACCTTGAACTCGATCAAGATTATATATGGCTGTAGATATTTGAGGCATGTGAACTCAGGATTATTTTTAAATAAGAATATCGTAATCTTTGGAGTCATTGTTTGGTTCGATGTTAATTATTTTAGTGCAGTACATGTCTTGACTATTAAATTTCAGGGGAAGTTATTTTCTTGTCTTCAATGATGTTTAAATTTTTAATATTGGTGCATTTTTCCCTTAATTATTTTTTTCTTCTACAATTTTAATAATTGATTTTTTTGTGTGACTGAAATTTGGTTAAAGTATGTACGATTTGGCCATCTCTGATTATAATGTGTTTTTTTATTGGCGTGTGCTTCTCATTGGTCCTAATTTTTGTGTAGACTTTTGTTGGGTGAATATGAACTTACTATCTGTCTAAAAAAATTTTGGTTTTTTTGTTATTATTAAAGAGATGAATTTTTTATTTTAATTGATGGTCTATGAACTAAGAACTTTACATTATTGTGTGATTTTCTATTCTCATCCTAAATTTGCATTAGGAAACTTATAAACCCCCCTCCCGACTACCCCCCCCGGGCCCACTCCAATTATTTCATTATTGTAGTCTTTATGTTTTGATTATTTTTATCTAGGTAGCAGAAGTTGAAGATTCTTTGAGTTATGATTTTACCCATCAACTTTTGAATTGTAAATGGCCACAATTTTTCCATAGGTTTCATTTATTTATTGTGGCATTTCGGAAGCTAGAGCATTTCTAGTGTAATGTAGCAAGGGATCATCAATTACTTCTATGACATTAATTTGAAAGACATGATCTTAATTATTAATGATGAACAACACACCACAACGTAAAATTCTCTTGGAGCCAGGAGACATGATGTTGTGTGCGCTACATGAATCCTTTTTTCCTTCGCGTCTTATTGAGTGTCATATTTTTATTTAATTCTAATAGTTTTTTTAGGTCTACGTCTGTCTTTCTTAACATAAGTCGAATCTAAAACATTTTCTCTCCTAAACAGATCATCAACAGATCATCAGATGGTCGACGCTTAAAGTGACCAAACCATTTAAGACGACTTCCTCTAATTTTGTCCGTCACAGAAGCTACACCAACCTTATCACGGATATATTCATTTCGCATTTTGTCTCTAACTGTAAAGCCACTAATCCACCTAATCATTCTCATCTCGGCAAAACCTAACTTAGTGTTATGCTTCTCTTTTAAAGGCCAACATTCAGCGCCATAGAGCAATGAAGGTCTTCCCACCGTCTTATAAACATGAAGTTGATAAGTATATATATTATGCAAATTTAAACATGAAGTTGATGCTCTGAAAATTTTTGTCTCACATCAAAATTGTTAAGCCTAAAACTATACTTAGATTCCATTACCTCTGCATATAGCATCATTTTATAACTCATAAATTCGATTCGTCAATTCTTAGCCTAAATCTTTACTTATATGCACATTTTACATACATAACACGTCACTCAATTCTTTCCTATCACATCAAAATTACCACTAATTATTAATGCTCCAGACTCAATTCCCCTATTTCATGCATGGGAAAAGTGGTAAATCAACTTCATTCTTTTCATAAATTTATAATATAATAGCCAAGTGAATCTAAAAACTCACTTATGAATTCTTTCAATTTTGTACCAAGATGTGAAGAGAGATCCAAAAGCTCAAAATGAGAAGTTTGACAGCAACAACAGTGCTCCATATCATATAATTGGAACTATAGAACTTCGATGCCAGTTCTTGGATCAACTAGCAGATCCTAAACCACATAATGATGCAAACTTGAGGCAGATTTTTTATCTATCCTAGTCTGAGGAAAACGAGGAGAATTTGGGCGAGACCTCAAGTTATATATTGCTTGGACTTCGTGATAAAAATTGTGGTGAATTTCCTGTGAAATTTGATATTCTCTTCTTTGATGGTCACTCACACTTTTATTTAGATTAGGAACGATAGGTGGAAAATCTTTTTTGAATATATGGAGATTCCACCCAAAAAATAAGTGAAATATGTAGCATGTTGTTTAGAAGGCAAGGCAAAGACGTGGTGGCAAGAGCTTAATCAGATGCAAAATCGACAAGGCGAAGGAGCAGTTTGCAGTTGGTTTAGAATCAACAATTTAGAAGATACCATTGAAGATCGACAACTGAACATTACGGATATGGCAATCGCATTGTTAATATGACAGTAAAGCCAAAACAGCTCATCGGAGGCACAAAGGGTAATTCGTCACTAAGATCGACAATTGAACATTACGGATATGGCAATCGCATTGTTAATATGACTGTGAAGCCAAAGTCTCCTTGATCCCAATCAAATGCTTAATCCATCCCAACAACAAGTGAGAAAGTTTCTATTAAGGATAAAATTTTGGTTAAAGAGATATCATGCTCCAAGTTTTCCAATTCAAAATTTTTCAATGTTTTCAACCAAGTCATAAATCGCATGAATGTCCAACGCGGCAACAAATTCAGTTCATGAAAGGAGAAACTGCTGATGAACTACAAGACAATGCTTTGGATATGCGTGAAGCAGAAATTGAGGAGTTGGTTGAAGTGGAAGGGGAGAACCTTATATGAGTTATCGAAAAGTTGCTTCTAACACATCGACAGTTCGTGTCTTCCCAACGATAAGTTATATTTCGGACTAGATGTACCATTAAAGATAAGGTTTTTGATTTGGTTATTGATACTAGCTCAGAACAAAACTTCTTAGTCTGTTGCACTAGCATTAGAACTTAAAACTACAAAACTTGCACAAGTGTATAAAATTAGTGGGTTTATTAAAGAAATCGACATACATGTCCCATAAATGTGATGAGTCCATTTTTCTATTGAGAAACATTTTGTTTGCAAAGTACTTTATGATGTCCTAGATATGGATGTTTGTCATCTTATAGTGGTAGACCTTGTTTTTGATTTGGGACTGATTTATGGTTGTTGGATGATTTTTATTTATTTGACTCGAAGGGAAACAACTTAAAGCTGCTGTGAACTCCTACTAATTCTATAAAATCATCCAATAACAATACATTTTTATCTATAGTTTCAGGTTTGGTGCTCCTACAGGACTTATGAGAGACTTCTATTCTCTAGGCTATTGTGATGGCAAAAACCAATAAAGGCTCAGCTTCAAATAAAGTCCCAACTGAAGCAGTTGAAGTCCAACAGTTGTTACTATAATTTCATTATAATAGACAAAATGAATTAATTGTGGGTGTTGACCTCATTATTTTTAGGTCTAGTTTTTCCTCATTAGTAGCCTAGGGTCTTGCCATAGGACTTTCTTATTAACTATTCCTAGAGGACTGGAAAAGGAACCCTCACCATTAGAAATTCTAAACCCTTTTTTGCTCAATCTGAAATTCCACACATTGGTCCTGACCTCTAGCACTTGGTATGTAGGGTCAATATGAAGGAGCTCAAGGGGGTCCCCCATAGGATGGTCAGACATTAGGACTAATCCTAGGTGAGCTGATTTTGGTGGTGCTAACTTGCACACACTACACTCTCTCACATACCCTAAACAAGGGGGTCCCTTAACTCCTTTTGAAAAGCTCATGTGGATGTCCTTGTATCCCTAGTCTTTGGCTAAGAGGGTTAGAACCAACACATTTAGCATCCAAAATGAGTCCTTATATGGCTCCTATTAGTTTAGTATGGTTTCATGGCTTGTTGGCCCATTTTGGCCCAAAAATTACCAAAATGCCCCTCATGAACTAAAAATTTTAAAAGCATCCCAAATATTCCCAATTTCAATTTTTTATCATCAATTTAACCCAATATGACCAAATTAGTCCAATTTGACCAATAGCCCCAATTTTGCCTTAAAGGCCCAAATGTCCCCAAATTAGCCCCAATCTTAGCCCAATTGACCCTAATCTTGTCTAATTTCAATTCCAAATCAAAATTCAATATCCCCAATCCTATTCTAAACAAAAAACAAAATTTAAGCCCAATGTGATCCAATTGAAAACCCAATTTTACCCAAATTAAAAAACCCAATTTTGACCATATGCCTAAATCCATCAAATTAGCCCACAATTCAACTCAAAATCACTTAAAATTTTTCCAAATCCTTCATGACATCTCCATACCCCAAACTCAACATTAAATTTTCCCAAATTTTACCCCAAAATTATTTTTAAATTCAAAAACCCAAGGCCACCACATTTAATTTTAAAAGCCCAAATCCAAAGCCCATATGACAATTCTTTCCCCTCATCATCCATTCAATCGAAATCATTCCAAATCAAGAATCGTGCCAAACTCTGCCAAAGTATTTCATAAATTCAAAAATCCCTCCTCATGAAATTTGACCAAGCGAAAGGGAAGCCATGAAACCACTCCTAAGCCATAAGTGAGCCATGAGAGTCGTGTCATATCCCCATAATATTAATGGAAATAGGCCAAGCCACTTTCAAATATCCTTAAGATTCTTTTAACTCCTCCCATGAATTACCTAAACCCCATATTTAATCAAATCACTTGGATAGGGACCTTACTAATGATTAAGCTGAACCATCTGATTTCCCTCAGCAGCCAAGCCAGCCTTGGTGGGTAAACCCAACCCGAATCCATGACTTGACCTAATTTGACCAAAAATAGCCTTAAGATTCTTTTAACTCCTCCGATGAATTACCTAAACCCCATATTTAACCAAATCACTTGGATAGAGACCTTACTAATGATTAAGTTGAACCATCTAATTTTCCTCAGCAGCCAAGCTAGCCTTGGTGGGTGAACCCAACCCAAATTCATGACTTGACCCAATTTGACCAAAAATAGCCTTTCACACATCCTATTTTAATTCAACACATTTACACATGGTCAATCCCAATCGACTTCACCAAATCCAAGCCCTGACCTCCCTTAGTGGGATGGTGACCTCTCCCCGGCTGGCCGACCACCTTGGCTGCAGAAAAAGCCATGGCCAAGTGCTCCCTCATGGCTAAAACTCAAAATTAAACCCATCCAAGCAGTCTCATCCCAATTGGATTTTTGTAAATTGTTGTAATCCACATAAGAAACTTAAAGCACCCACCAATTACCCCGGGTGGCCTCTCCTTCCCCCTCTATTTAAACCCACCCTCCATGGCCAAAAGAGGAGAGCTTGAAATTCCTTGAAGAGACTCTGCTAAAATGCTTTCAGAGCTTTTATAAGACCTCTTAAGTTAAACTTAACCA
Source organism: Phalaenopsis equestris (assembly GCF_001263595.1). Lineage (NCBI taxonomy): Eukaryota > Viridiplantae > Streptophyta > Magnoliopsida > Asparagales > Orchidaceae > Phalaenopsis > Phalaenopsis equestris. The sequence continues at coordinate 20,913 of NW_018219018.1, forward strand.
TCCCTAGACACTCAAATCGACCGCTTGAGATCAATTTTGGAGCTCAATCCCTAGGTCAAAACATCCACCAAATTCAAATTAATTGTACACACACCGTCCCCACAGTGAGAGAGGAAGATCCCCCACAAAAGTCCCATCACCAGAGCAATCTAAGGTTGACTTTCATCGGACCTCCAAATTGACTTTGGTCGAAATCATATATAGGCTATTTACCACTACTCGAGGCTCAATCCCTAGGTTCTTGGGACCCCCACAAGGTTTCCATAAGCATCCAATTGAGCCTTCCCCTCTTAGACCAAGGTATTAAAACTTAAACCTAAACCAAGCTTCATTTGATTCTGCAAGAGTATAGAGTTGATTTAAGGGTTGATTGATCAGATGTATATGTTCTCCTAGTCAAGAAGAGTCTATAGGAACAAACCTCACTTGATTTGGTTGAGAATCGAGCAAGATATTAGGTTTAGAAGATGGACGATTTTTGGGCTTAGCTCTTTGGGGATGATGATGGAGTGTCGTTGGATCGAGCATTTATTGAACGGACGGTTGTGATGGCGTCGGATGAAGGAATGGAGGGGAACCTCAGGATGATGGGGCAGACACATGGACAGTGGCGTCAAATGAGAGTGTGCCACGTGGAGCTTCAGAGTCTTCTTAGGATTGTGTGGCACCGCATCACTTAAGTAGATAAATAGGATATTTTCTTATTTATTTAAATATTCAGAACTTCAAAAATCTATAACTTTGTGTAAAAAAAATTACAAAAATAAAATAAAAATACAATGTTGCTCAATGAAGATAGGAGAACAATGTGAAATATTTTCATGTCAATTTGATGCATATTTTTTTTTAATTACTTAAATGGTGTTTTATTTATTTTTATTCTCCATTAGCATAGACATTTCACTATGGCATGGGAAAATGGGGTTTTTGATGTCTCTGTTGTTAGGCATCTCCCTTAATTTTTCCAAGGTCAGGGGGCATCTCTAACTAGAGATATTCAATTTTTAAGTTAATGGTCTCTGTTTTGGTATAAAAATTATAATAATTAGAAAACTCATCAGAAAAATAAAAAAAAATTACTGTGGTAGGTTCAATGCGGTTAGAGGATCCTAGAAAAAATATAATGTGGTCTAACTTATTTAAAATAACCCTTATTGTCATCAACCCTAAAAATGAAGAGAATATTAATTTGGAGTAATTATAAATGTAAATGACATGAAAATCTTTCTCCACTGTAAATTAATGTTAAAGGAACTCCCCATAAAAATCTCAAGTCAATTGAAGTTAATTTGATCACTAAAATGAATTTTTTTAAATAAAATAACATTTTTGATATTAAAATAATTATAATAATTAATATACAATAAAAAAAAATCACCAAATTAATTTTGGGAGTTCCTTATGACCATAGGAACCTAAAAAAATAAAATTGGAATTAAAATAAACACTTCATTTTTAAGCTAATTTTGAGTCTTTAAATGATTAAAATTAATTAAAAATCATAAAAATTACAAAATTGTAAAAACACACTAGAATATCACATTTGGGTTCTTGATCATTTAGAAACAATTAAGATAATTTTCCTAGTTTTCTAAGCCAAGATATTAATTTTAAAAGGCTTAAAATGATTTTTTTTTCTAATTTTTAACTAAAATAATTCAAATAATTAAAATATAAATCACAAAAATATGAAATTTATTTCTTTGGGTTCCTTGGGCTCAAAGAGATATAATAAAAATATAAAACTTAAATTTCCATTTATATGTTATTTTTTCATTTAATTAAACTAAAAAAACAAATAATTTTAAAAATTAAATTAAATTTATAAAAAAAATATGAAAATTGGTCCAAGTGATCCTTTAACCTAGGTGAACCTTGAATAATTTTCTTAAGGACAGAAGTTTTATTTTGATTGAGTTATTAAATTTTCATTGAAAATTCTTATTTTTCCAATAAGGATAATTATAAAATTAAATAAATTCAGAAAAATCACATTTTCTTCTGTGATGTTTTAATTAACCCATGAGTGGGGTAAAATAAAATTTTCAAGTCATGGGTAAAATAAAATTTTCAAGTCAAAATTTTCAAGTCATTTGAGTTTAATTTAATGAGTTATAGGGTATTAAGGTCTTAGAGGCAGAGGGGTAATTTTAGAATTTAAGGCTTAATTAACATTTAGGCTTAACCAAAGGACTAAATAGGCAACAAATTATCTTAATTGATATGTTTTGATGATTGTTATATATAAGGGGTAAGTGATAGAAACCAATTCCATTTTGGTCTTATAAAGGATAAATTTGTAATTTCTTAAAATTAATGAAATTTGGAAGAGTACTTAAAAAAGGAGATATTAAGGTCGGGGGTTTAATTTCAGAAGATTATAACTCAATGATTTGAAGCCCCCAATTAATAGTTTTACAATGATTTATGATTCATGATAAAGATTAAGAATGTAAATATTGAAAATTATCTTTTAAAAATTTACAAATCTACCCATTAAATCTTAAAGGCTTAGTAGTGAGCTAGGCTTAATCAAAATTTTGTCCAATGAGGTTTAGAAAGTAACCTATAATTAATTTAAAACCTCTCAAAATACTACAAGCCCATTCTTTAAAAATCAAATTAATTAAATTCCTTAATTAAGTTGAGTTGCATCCAAAGGTCTTTACCTATATAAATCTTAAATGAGACATCAAGTGATAATTACCCTTCTTAAGAGATAATAAAAACATCAAATTTCACTGAGCATAAGGGTATTAACTGGGTGAACTATATACCAAAGACAATAAGACTAAAATGAACTTAAAATAATTCCAGGGACTATGAAATATCTAAGGTATTACTCAAAAGTTCTTCATGATCCTTTTAAAATCTTGAAGGACATGTGAGCTTATTATAATTTGCTTAATGGAATCATCCTTAAAAGTTTAAATACACCAAGATATTGCATAGGATTTGGTAGGCACACTTTAAGTTTGTACTTCATACTTTTTCTATAAGCATACTTTAATTCCTACAAAGGTTGAGGAATGAGAAAACTCACCAGGTATGCTTTTAAATTAATGAGTTTATCTTTCTATACTTCTTGTTTCGAGCTTGCATGTTAAATAATGATGTCACCCTGCATGAAAACTAAATCCTTTAAGATAGCTACAAAACTGAAACCAAAACCAAAACTAAAATCAACCAAGATAAAAGTCACCACCACAACATTCAAAATATAAGACAACTCAAAATTTTATCACAAACATCACAAAACAACAATTGCAACTAAATTAAGATGTCTCCATCAGGTGATCGGGAATCCTTTGGAGGAGGTAACCTACGGTTGCTAATGAGATTTCCAACGGTCTAAATGAAGGTATGGAACTCATTTAGTTGAGTTTAGTAAATTCATTTGGACTAAGTAAATTCGATAGAAGATAGCGGTACCGGAATGAGGGAACTGTAGGATCCTAACCGGTGTCGTTCAAATCAACTTTAATATGACACATGATATTTAAATGACCATAACCATAGGGACATTTAATTTGACATCATAACTTGACATATTAGAAAACTTAAACTTGCTACGACGAGGAGCTTGGAGCTAGCATCGTGGGCAACACAACCATCTTCAATAGCAAGAGGGTCTATAACAGCATATCTTTCCTTAGAATTAAATAACAAATTCATAGGAATTCGAGATTGTTTGCTTATGCAATATAAATCCTCAATTTGTCTTTAAACTTTTGTATGGCTTTGCTATACAATTTAAGCCCTAACCTGCTTTAGGATTTTGAGGTTATCATTTGTCACGACCTAAATCCTCACGTCTTCCAATCTATTTGTGTGATCGTTTCATACGTATGTAAGCCCTAATTATTAATAAAATTCTATAATTTTGATCTCTAAAATTGAAGCCAAAATATAGGATAGCTTGGGAAATCACCGAGGTTCTCCTCAAGATCTGTGACATCCCCTAGACTTTCTTTCTTTGGATTCTACAATAAAATGTTCCAAACTTGAGCTATTCTCTTTACACACTTCTTTGTCTCATTCCATTAAAAAGTCCTAATCCTTTGACTTCTTTGAAGATAATATCCCCTGATTTTTATCCAGAGGTTTTTTCGGTAACTTCGATTATCTAGGATGAAATTAACTATATGGGCTTGCCCTTGTAGGAAGCATTTCCAAACCCAGCTTAATATAAACCCTATTTAACTCTTCATATTAAATAGGGGAAATTATCATGTTATATTTAAAATGCTTTCGCAAAATTAAATGGATGTCGTACAATCTTTAGTTTATTTAATCGAGTCTTACCAATAAGTAGTGTGTTTATCTTTCGGGATAGATACATTGCTTATGGTATAAGCTCGTTTATTTGAACTACTCGGGATATGAGATCGGTTCGGTCTTGTATTTTAAAAAATTCAAAATACTATTTTTTATAAATTATATATATCTTAAATTAAATTAAAATGGGTGTTAGGATATCCATCATAACAACTGACAACTTAACAACTCTTCAATTTTTTAGTGTTGACAGTGGGACTACCTCCTTTCCATATGATTTGACACTAAATTGAATTTGTACACCAAGTTCTCTTGCATAGCCCACCGCACTATTGAATGAAACCAAAAGAGCATTAGATTTTACAAGATATGATTGATGACTTATTGGTTAAATAATTAATTCAACATGGCTTAAGTCCTTGTGCAGTCTCTGTACTCCTAGTTTACAATAAATATTGTAGTTGGAAGTGTGCGTTGATATTTGAGTCTTTAATAAAATTACTATCAAGTATCATTTTTTTATGCTGAGAGTAGAAGACATGCTAGATAAACTTGTTTGAGCTAAGTATTCTCCTAAACTTGACTTACAGAGTGAATATTATCAAATATTGATTTGTTTGTGAGATGAATGGAAAACAACGTTCAAAACATGAGAATGACTATATGAGTGGAAGTTTAGGTTTTGTGGCTTATTTAACACATCTAGTACCTTCACACGACTCATGAATGAGGTAAAAAAAATATTTCTAGGAGTTTTTTTGTGTTGCTTACTTCAAAAATATACTTGTATACAACTCTTTGTTCAAAAACCACATACATTGTTTATCACAAATCTTTAGAGTTCTAAGAACTCATAAGCTTTTTCTATACATTTGAAAATGCGTGTTCACTTTTTCAAACGTTCATTTTCATGGCTTTATTATAACGACAACGGGACTTAAGATGGATCCACAAAAACTTGGATCATTCAAGGATGGTCGACGCTCGCCTCTAGGTTTGAAGTTCGTAGTTTCCACAGATTGGCTAATTTTTGTCATCAATTTATGTGGGTTCAGCAACATTATGTCCCTTGTGAAAAACCATTTGAAATCCAAAACCTTAGATTGAAGTTGCGAGCAACCACTAGGGGTGTTAAAAATTGACTTGACACGCCAACACAACATAAACTCGGCTCAAAAAATCTGAGTTAGGGTTGACCTAAATATTTTTTTATTAGGGTTTTGGTCAGAGAATTCAACCTACTTAATATTTAGGTCAGGTTCAAGTTGAATGCAAAAACCAAAGATGACATGAATAAGCATGAATGTTCGGATATTAAAATAGGGCTATCCTAACTGAAGCGTAAGAACTTTTGATTGCACTTTTTAGCAAAAAACTCAAGTCTGTCATACAAAAATGGACTATTTATCAACAAAAACTATATGTAGTTGTTTGGACTCTCAAACAATGGGAACATTGCCTGTTCACCAGAATTGTGTGTTTTGTAGTGACCATCAAGCCTTGTAGCTCCTCTTCTAAAAAAAAAACTATGAATCGCATGCTTGCATTGTGAGTTCTATTGCTCTGTAAGTTTAGTTTTGTGTTGAAACATAAGTCGGGAGCTCAAAACCTATTGGAAAATGCACTTTGTAGGAGATCAGCCCTTTACACTTTAGAAACTGAATTAATGGTTCATGAATCCATTAAAGAGATGTATGTTGAAGAATGAGACATCTCTTCCATTTAGTCGGTGCAATACTTCCTGTATGATTAAAAATTATTTAAACTTTCATGACTATTTATTTAAAGGGAACAAATTATGTATTTCAGACGCATCCTTAAGAGTTCAACTAAAAAAAGTCTTACACATCGGAGACTTAGCTGCTCATGTTGGGCATGAAAAGACATTGGCTAGGCCACAAGAAAATTTTTTTCGGCCTTGGTTGCTAAGAGATCTCTTCGAATAATATAAGTGTTCCATTTTTCAAAGCTATAAAGTTACTAATCAAAATATTAGATTGTATACATCTTCTAGTTCTAGATTTGATTTGGGAAGACCTTCGCTTGGACTTTATCAGGGGCTTACCGAAAAAAAAGGGAAGTTGATTCAATCATTTTCCTTTTTAACTAATTTTGAAAAATGACACAATTTGTAGTTTGTAAAAAAACGTTAGATGCTATCCATTTAGCTCATCATTTCATTCATGATATTGTTCACCCGATGATATTGTTCGCTCGCTTTGAGTTCCTTGAGCCTCACATTTAACTATAATGTGAAATTTATTAGTTATTACTTGAGAGAGCATTAGAAATAATTACAAACCATGCTCAGCTAAGTTTTGCCTATCATTTACAAATGGATGGACAAACTGAGGTTGCCAATCGTATCCTTGGCAAAAAACTTTGTTTCCTTGTGCAAGACCATGCAAGATAATGGGATAGCTTTCTGGAACAACCAAAATTTGCATATAATTCATTGATTAAAAGTTCCACTAGAAAGAGTCCCTTTAATATTATTTATACAAAAGTACTTAATCATATTGTAGATGTTGTTGTGTTACTCATGTGTAAGAGCCAAGTTCTTTCCATGGTTGAAGATGCTACCCGTTTGCTTCAAGAAGTTCAATCCAAATTAATTTATTCAAATTGTAACTACAAGCAACAGGCTGTCAACCAATGATGTTGCAAGGTTTTTTATTCGTGTGCCCTCATTATGATTAGAATGCGCAAGGAATTGTTTTCACATGGCATATTCTAAGGTGATCCTACAAAAATTTGGACATACTGTTGTATTTTAAAACCTTAATGACAACGCATACCTAATAAAGCTACAACCTAATCCACTTACTTCATTAACCTTCCAAGTTTATGATTTGTATTCTTATCATCCTCCTAATGATGCTACTACACAAATTGAGTCACTCAAATCGGGTCCTATTGAGGCAGGGAGCGCCCTGATGAAGGTTATTATAGGGAAGTATATATAATTCCATATGTTGTCATCTTAGCACAATGGCTATAGTTTGTTATATTTTTGTTATGCATACTTTTTATACTATGATATTCCCACAATTTGTTAGTAGTGGGCTCTAAAAAGACATATACATATTGGTAATATTGGTTAAGAAAATGCAGATGATGAAATTATTTGCTATAGCAAGAAATGGTTTTATTTCTTTCCTTATTTTCATTTAGTAGGTTCTATGAAAAAGAGGTAAAACACGAAGATAAAAATTGGGGGAAGTTGTGCATTCAACGTGGTCTCAACATCCTTCTAAGAAATTATAGCATAAAGACAATAAAGTATCAGGACTTCATCCAAGTCTACTTAGGGCATCTATCTCATTGCTTGTTTTAGTTTTTTAATTTATTTCATTATTGCTGTCCTATTTTCTTCTCAATATTTATTTACATAATACCTCAAACTGATTTTAAGGCCATTGCATATACAATAAATTTTTCTTCGCTCTCCCTAGATAAAAAATCAGTAATGGCAATTTGGTGCCAACTACAACCAAGCCTTTCTAATTTTATGAAGCCAAGTGCCCATTTGATGTCCAACGAAGTGTCATATAAGTCTAGATTAAGGAATTCACTCACTTTCCAGACTCCTTAGAACCACACCTCTTCAATAACTACTAGCACACGTTACACATGCATTAATCTCCACCCCAAAAAGCTCTTAAAATTTTGCTCAAAGAACAAATCCACATTATAAAATTTTGAACACATTTGACCAAGTTAAAAGCTTGCGACTTAATATGCTATTCAACACAAACTACAAACATTTATCTCAATTGTTATCAAACCTAATGTAGATTTTACGAGCACAAAAGTGGGACTTGAAAAAATAAGAATAAATTGATGAGTTTAATGTTCAAATGATTATCCTTGATTCTGATTAGAACGACTCTAAAGATGAATCATGTTGATCAATACCATATATGTTATCACATGATATATTTATCATAATTCCATTTATGATGATGGTTATTATTAAGGATTGATTGATGAGCCTCTCTGACATCATTTCATGATTAAAAAACCTCAATCTTTCATCATATGTTTTATGCTAACAAATATGTGTTGGCGTCATTTTTGGTTGAGATCTTGTTTTTTCCTCTTTAATAGCTTAGTGTCTAGTCATATGATTTTTTTGTTGACTATTCCAAGAGGACTAGAAAAGGAACTCTCACCAATAGAAAGTCTAAACTCTTCTTTGCTCAACTTGAAGTTCCACATGTTGGTCCTAACCTCTAACACTTAATAGGTGGGGTCAGTATGGAGGACCTCAAGGGGAATCCCCCATAGGATGGTCAGACATTAGGACTAACCCTGGGTGATCTGATTCTGGTGGAGCTAACTCACACACACACTACAACTCTCACATACCCTAAAACCTTAAGACCCCTTTACCTAGTCCCCTGACTCCTTTTGGAAAGCTCATATGGATGACCCTGTACCCCTAGTCTTTGACTAAGAGGGTTAGAACCAACATATTGAGCATCAAAATGAGTCCTCACAGGGCTCCTATTAGTTTGGTATGGCTTCATAGCTTGTTTGCCCATTTTTGTCAAAAATCCCAAAATTACCAAAATACCCCTAAAACCCTAATTTTGTTAAAAATCTCAAAATTATCTAAAATACCCAAATTTATCCAAATGTCATATCAAAACACTCCCCACTACCTAAATTGACCAAAATTTGCCAAATTTCCAAAATACCCCAAAAAATTGCCAAAATTGCCAAAATTGCCAAAATTACCAAGATGCCCCTCGTGACCTAAAAATTTCAAAAATTCCAAAATCATCCCAAATATTCCCAATTTCAATTTTTTATCATCAATTTGACCAGATTTGACCAATTTTACCTAGTTTGACCAAACACCCCAATTTTCCCTTAAAGACCCAAATGTCGCCAAATTAGCCCCAATCTTAGCCCAATTGACCTCAATCTTGCCGAATTTCAATCCTAAACCAAAAATCAGCATCCACAATTCTATTATAATAAAATTCAAGCCCAATTTGAACCAATTGAAAGCCCAATTTCATTCAAATCAAAATTGACCCAATTTTGACCATATGCCTAAATCCACCAAATTAGCCCACCAATTCAATTCAAAATCACTTGAAATTTTTATCAAGCCTTCATGACATATTCCTACACCAAACTCAAAATTTAATTTAATTAGCACAAAATCAATTTCTATTTTAAGATCCCAAAGCCCACTACATTTAATTTCAAAAGCCCAAGTCCAAAGCCCACATTATAATTATTTCTTTCCATCATCCATTTGATTAAAATCATTCCTAAAGTCCTAAATACAAAATCAAATCATTCCAAATCAAGCATCATGCAAAACTCCACCAAAATATTTCAAAATTCCAAAAATCCCTTCTCATGAAAGTTGACCAAGCCATGGACAAGCCATGAAGCCACTCCTAAGCTATAGATAAGCAATGAGAGCCATGACACATCATCAATCTATTATTGGAATAAGGTTAAACCACTTTTAAATATCCTTAAGATTCTCTTAACCCCTCCAATGAATCATTCTAACCCATGATTAGCCAAATCTCTTTGAATAGAGACCTCCCCATGCTAATTAAGGTGAACCTCCTAATTCTCTTAACCCCTCCAATGAATCATTCTAACCCAAAATAGCCCTTTCCCCATTCTATTTTGATCCAAGACCTTTACACATGGAAAACCCAAATTGGTTGCACCAAAACCATGCTCTGAGCCCCCTAACCAAATGGTGACCCCTCCCTGGCCGGTCAGCCACCTTGGTGGCTGGAAAACACCATGGCCAAGGAAGGCCCTAAGCACCATGGCCAAGGAAGCCCATATGGTTAAAACTAAAAATTGAACCTACCTGATGTGCACAACTCCAATTGGACACTTGGGCATTTCTTCCATCCACCTAAGCAACCATAAACATCCACCAATTGCCCTTAGTGGCCTCTCCAAGCCCTTCTATTTAAACCCTCCCTCCATGGCCAAAGGGGGAGAGCTTGAAATTCCTAGGGGAAACACTGGCAAATTGCTTCCAAACCTTTCATGAGATCTCTTGAGCCTAACCCAACCATCCTTAACCATTTAAATCCACTGCTCAAGCTCAATTTTTGAGCCCGATTCCTATGCCGAAATAGGACACTCTTCAAACCTCCACCAAATTCAAATTAATTGCACCCACACCATCCCCACAGCAAGAGAAGAAGATTCCCCACAAAAGGCCCATCACCAGACCACCCTAAAATGGACTTTGATCAACCCCCTAAATTGTCTTTGGTCAAAATCATACCTAGGAAATTCACCACAGCTTGGGACTTCATTTGGGAGCTCTTTGGACTCAAGGCAAGCTTCCACAAGCATCCAATCAAGGCTACCCCTCTTGGACCAAGGTATTGAAAGTTAACCCTAAACCGAGCTTCATTTAATTCTTCATGATTATAGGATCGATTTAAGGTTTGATCAATCATATGGATGTAATTTTCTCGTCAAGATGAGCATTTTAAAAAATACCACACTCAATTTCGTAGAGAATTGAGAGAGATATCCAGCTTTGAAAATGGACGATTTTTGGGCTAGCTCTATCGGGGATGATGATTGAACACCGTCCGATGGATCATGTATCCATCGGACGGCTCTGATCAACCCGGGCGAGCCACAGTGCGAGAAGGCAGAGCTGACGTGGATGGCGGTGCCCAATCCCATTGCCTCACGTGGCTCTTCGACCCGTACAAGGATCCAGTCAGCGCTGACGGGTTTAAATAGAAAATTAGGGGATTTTTATTTATTTATTTAATGCCCAGAACTTTAAAAATGTACAACTTTGTGTAGAAATATTATAAAAAAGAAATAAAAATACCCTGTTGCTCAGTAAAAAGGGGAGAACAACGTGGAAATTTTTTCAATTTTATTTGATGCATATATTATTTTTAATTAATTAAATAGCGTTTTCCTTATTTAACTCTCCATTTGCATAGGCATATCACCATGACTTGAGCTTTTGGATATTGATTCTGCATGTTATTAGAATTCCTTTCATGATTTTTTGAAGGTTAGGGGAGATCTCTAGGCATAGGTATCTAATTTTCAAGTTAATGGTCATTATTTTGATATAAAAATTATAATAATTAAAATACTCATAAAAAAATACTAAATTTGTTTTGGTAGGTTCACTGTGGCTAGAGTATCCTAGAAAAAATATAAACTTGATTTAATTCATAAAAAATATTCGTATTAGTCACTCACCCTAAAAAATGAAATAAAATTACTTTGGAGTAAACATAAATTTAAATAGCATAAAAGCTATTCCACACTATATATTAATCTTAGGGGAGCTCCCCATAAAATTTCAAGTTAATTGGAGTAATTTGACTACATAAATGGATTAATTAAATAAAATAGCATTTTTGACACAAAAATAATTATAATAATTAAAATACAACTCAAAAAATTGCAAAAGTTAATTTTTGGAACTCTTTATAACCATAGGAATCTAAAAAAAATAAAATTTAATTACAAATAAACACTTCATTTTTTAACTAATTTTAACCCTTTAAATAATTAAAAATTAATTAAAAATCATAAAAATTACAAAATTGTAAAAACACACTAAAATATCATATTTGGCTTTCTTATCACTTGAAAGCAATTAGAATAATTTTCCTAATTTTCTAAGTCAAGATATTAATTTTAAAAGTTAAAAAATTAATTTTCTTTAACTTCTCACTAAAATAATTCTAATAATTAAAATATAAGCCAAAAAAATATAAAATTTGTTCTTTGGGTTCCCTAGACTACGAAAAAATTAGTAAAAATATAAGACTTAATTTTCCATCTAAATATTATTTTATATTTAATTAACGCTCAAAACAAACAAATAATTCTTATAGTTAAATCAAAACTCTAAAAATCATGAAAATTGGTCCAAGTGGTCCTCTAATATAGGCAAACCTCCAATATTTTTCTTAAGGACAGAAGTCTTATTTTGAATGAGTTATTAAATTTTTATTGAAAATTCCTATTTTGCATTAAAAATAATTATAAAATTAAATAAATATGAAAAAACCACATTTTTCTCCTCTGATGTTTTAATTAACCCATTAGTAAGGTAACATAAAAATTTTTAGGTCATTTGAGTCTAATTTAATGAATTATAGGTTATTAAGGCCTTAGGGGCAAAAGTATAATTTTGGAATTTAAGCTTTAATTAATATTTAAGCCTAATCAAGAGGGTAAGTGGGCAATAAATGATCTTAAATAACATGTCTGTGGTAGAAACCAACCTCACTTGGACTTTATAAAGGATAAATTTGTAATTTTTCAAAATTAATGAAATTTGGAAGAGCATTAAATAAGGAGATATACAGTGAGGGGTTTGACTTTAGGAGAGTATAACTCATTGATTTTAACCCCTAACCAAAGGTTTTGAGATAATTTATAATTTATAATAATGATTAAAGAACATAAAATATTCAAAGAGCTATTTTTCTTAAAATTACAACTCTACCCATTAAAACTTTAAGGGCTTAGTAGTGAGCTAAACTTAATCAAGTTTTATTTAATAAAGTTTAAAAAATAACTTATAATTAATTTAAGGCCTTTCAAAACACTACAAGCCCATCCTTAAATATCAAATTAATTAAATTCTTTAATTTATTAAAATCAAATTACCCTTAAGGGTTTTTACCCATATAATTCTTAAGTGAGATATCAAATGATGGTTACCCCATTTAAGAGATAACTAAAACATCATAATTCACTGAGCATAAGGATATTGAATGGATGAACTATATAGAAAACATAATAAGATCAAAACGAACTCAAGATAATTCCGAGGACTATGAAATGTTTAGGGTATTACCCGAGATTTCTTCAAAATCCCTTAGAAACCTTGTAGGACATTTGAACTTATTATGATTTGCTTAATAGAATCATCCTCAAAATTTAAACCCACTAAGCTATGACGTAGGATCTGGTAGACACACCTTAAATTTGTATTTTCAACTTTCCTTATAAGCATGCTTTATTTCCTGCAAAATTATATATATGCATTGCAAATACTAACCTTTCTGGTGGAGGAACGGGAAGAATCAATAGGTACGCGTTTAAGTTATTGCATTGAAATTTAATTTCTTTTATCTGTACTTCTTGTTTCCAGCCTATAAACCCAGAATAGCCACAAAACTGAAACCAAAACCAAAATTCTAAACCAAAAATAAAATCAACCAACATAAAATTGACCTCCACAATATTCAAAATATAAGACAACTCAAAATTTAATCACAAACACCACACAACAATAATTGTCAAAACAATAATTGTAACTAAATTAGAACATCTTTATCGGATGATTGGGAATCCCTTGGAGAAGGTAACCTACAGTTGCTAACAAGATTTCTCATGGTCTAAATGAAAGTACGGAATTCATTAAGTTGAGTTTAGTAAATTCATCTGGACTAAGTGAATCCAATAGAAAATAGGGGTGTCGGAACGAAGGAATCGTAGGATCCTAACCGGTGTCGCTCTAATCAACTTTAACATGCCCCCATAAAATATTTAAAGAACCACAACTATAGGGCCACCTGATTTGACATCGTAACTTGACACACTAGAAAACTTGAATTCGTCACGGCGAGGAGCTTAGAGCTAGCATGGTGGGCAGCACAACCATCTTCAATAGCAAAATATGTCTTCCCCAACTAAACAAATTTCCTTTCATTAGAATTAAACAACAAAGCTATAGGACTTCGAGATTGTTTGCTTATCTAACGTAAATCCTCAGCTCATCTTTAGGCCTTTGCACAATCGTGTTGTGTAATATAAGCCCTAACTCGCCTTAGGATTCCGAGGTCGTCGTTCGTTACGACCTAAATCTTCACATCTTTCAGGCTATTTGTATGATCGTTTCACACAAATGTAAGTCATAACAAATGAAATTGACAGGATGAAACATTTAAATAATTTTCTCCTCTAAATAAAGCCAAACAATAGGATAGACTAGGAAGTCACCGATGTTCACCTCTGGATCCATGAGTCATGACATCTCCTAGCTCTTCCTCCTTTAGATTCCACAATATATATTTCAAATTTGAGTCATTCCTCTTTCACACCTCTTTGTCTGATTTCATCGAAAAGTCCTATCCTTTGACTCCTTTCAAAATAATATTTCCTTATTTTTATCGAGAGTTTTTTTAGGTGACTTCGGTTATCTAGGATGTAATTAACTATAGGAACTTGCCCTTATAAGAAGTTTTCCCGAACCCAGTTTAAAATAAACCCTATTTAACTCTTCATATTAAATAGGGGAACTTGTCGGTTTATAAAAAGGTTTCGCAGACCAAACAGATGTGATAAATCTTTTAGTTTAGATGGTTAAGCCTACTAACAAGTTAATCTGGATTGATACAGGGTTTGAGATACAATTCTCTTTCATTTAAACTGTAAAAAATTTGATGTCAGTTTGATTTCATATTTTTCAATATATATATATATATATATATCTGTGTGTGTGTGTGTGTGTGTGTGTGTGTGT
>NW_018219018.1:35763-37435 GCF_001263595.1 Phalaenopsis equestris
ATATATATATCTGTGTGTGTGTGTGTGTGTGTGTAAATTAAAATGCCCCTCCGAAGCGGGCCCGAGATTTCGATTTCGGTGACCGAAAGCTTCTAATGGGCAACTCCACAACCAAAAATGCCCATCGCTCCCACTTTCCTTCTTTTTTTATTATTTTCGATCTACTCTCTTTCCAGTTTCACGCCTTCATGCTAATGCAATTGCTCCTGATGAAGAGAAAAGAAACCTAACAAACCTCGGTTTGAGAAAGACAAGAATTCGAGTTCCCTCCAAAATGAACCCCTTTGACCCACAAAATTCGAAAATATTGTGTCATTCATCCTCATAAAAAAAATATTGCATTCATCGTCCACATAAGTGTAGGGCAATGATGAGGCTAACAAGCTTGGTGGCCCGGCCATGTTGAGCTGGTGCCTCATGATTAGTAGCAATCGGATATAATATTTTTTCATGTAGGTCAGTTTCTTTACAAAATTAAACTTGGGACTTTCAAATACGTACCAGATTAGTTTGTATGTGACGCATTTACACATGCATCACTCAATTATTTTTCACATGTCTAACATCTAGCTTTTATTTTTTACATTTCTGCCACCCAAATTTTCCCTCAAAAGAATTTTACCTATATGAGATTCCACACCCCACATGCCTGACGTCTGGCTATGAAAAGAATTTACAAAACCAACCTGAGGTTTTGAACTAAAAATTAAGAAATAAATTCAATCAAATTTGATATAATTATAATAACATATTACGATATTTATGAATCAATCAAGGGATTCTAACGTATACAGTGACATTGGGCAAAGTATCAATACTATTGGATGACTACAAATTAGTTGAGCAGAAAGAGAATCATGATTTAAATTAATAGTGCATAAGAGATATTAGTTAAATTATGGTGAAAGGGAAATTTCAACATGTTTCAAAAAATTTTCAGACCAGACGAAGATAGAGATCGCTCTAATGATGAAGTAAATCCTTAGAGATCGCTCTGATGATAAAGTAAACCCTTCAAAATTTTATCAGACTAGACTGAGATAGAGATTGATTTGATGATGAAGTCAATCCTTAAATTCACCCTGCCAGATTTAATTAAATATAGATTGATTTTTATGCAACTTATCAACCTCTATCTTGATTTAGGTTCGAAACACGATAACTTGAGATGAAATATTCTCGATCTCATGCTGTTCTTCCTCTGCTGTGTTCTTGCATATGTTTCCTTCGTAGGATACCGGGGTTTCTTGGCTATTTACTCGTCCTGCTGCTCCTTAGCAGCAAAATCTCTCGCAGACATCTTCATATCTTCTTCTTAAGAAGTGGTTCTGCATCGACTTTGGTGCATTAGATTGTATCAACATCATTATAATGGCTATTTCACTACTGGAGTTCCCTAGAAAAAATTCTAAGGTAAGCTTGACAAGTTTGTTGTGGAAGGTTAAGCTTGTGCCCTCCACAAGCTTAATTCAGATCTATGGGATTCCTCCTCTATTCACGTGAATTGCATTACATAGTTTGAGCTTACCAATCGCACTTTATATTAAGTTCATTATTTTAGATAAACGGGAAGAAACCTTAATTGGTACACTAATAAATATTTTTAAGGATATTTCTTCAAATATTTACAACAGAAGAGTCTTGAACAAAATCTTCATAACATTCAAAATCT
>NW_018219018.1:37452-37935 GCF_001263595.1 Phalaenopsis equestris
CGTTGAAATTACTTAAAGATTTAATATCTATAGAGAAGAGTCATGTTGACACAAGATATAAATGTTTGTACCAGCATAATGTATGGTAAGATCGAATTACTGCACTACAAATTTTAATGAAAGAAAAAGTGATAATAAGATAAGTTGCATAAAAAATTAGAGGAAGAATAGTGAGAAGTTTACAAGAATTAAGAGGGTGTATATGATTTTTTCTTGTATATGATTTTTTGTTTTATAAGTTGCATAACAATTACCATTTTTTCTTATTAATTGGTTTCTTATTATTATATAAGGATTTTGTTCTCAATTTTTACATGTAATTATCACCACTAAATGTGGCAAGGATTTGATGACATCCAACAATAACAAAAATAAAAATAATAGCACATTGTCTTATAGTAATCAAATTGAGCTTTCTGGCAAGAGTTCTCATTACGAAATTATAAGGTTAATGAAGAAAATAAACTACTAAAAATTAAATGA
>NW_018219019.1:0-8930 GCF_001263595.1 Phalaenopsis equestris
TTAAAAGCTCTTATAGCAGCTGATGCTGAAGGTATCTAAATAGTTTTTAAGCTGGTTGCAATTAACAATTTTCTTACACTCCTTAACAAGATGGCATTGCATAGAAAAGGAATAAAATATTGCTTAACATTATCAGATCTATTGTGACTCAAGAACTTACCAATCTCTTTTGGAAGCGATGTTTTGTTTATGATAATCTCCATTTACCTTTTATGCCATTTAATTCCATCCGAACAAAAAATGCGGAGGAGATTTTAAACCTAACTAGTTTGTGTTCCTAGGAGTTAACTAACAATCGGTTTGGTTTAGTTTTTTAGTTGCGTTGCGGTGCAAAAATGCAATAAGGAGCGTTTGGATGTTGTGGTGTGGTGGTGTTTTTGAAAAATTCGTGATTAAACGCGGCCGCGGGTTTGACTCTTGCCCTAATCCCTCTCTCACGTGATCCCATGGTGCTCATTTCTCCCTCACAACTCTTGCCATAATCCCTCTCTCTCGTGATTGGAAGGTGTAACGTGCTTCCTCTTTTTCATTGGCTTCTCTGGAATCGTTGCGTTGAGTTTCCCTCTCCCTCTCATCTATTTGTTCTTCAACTTTGTTTGGATCATTGTCTCCGCCCTTTGTGCGGTGGTTTTTGAGGTTTGGCTTTGCCCATGTTTCGATATTCTCTATCTTACTATATTGTGGTTTTTGATTTTCGAAATGCATATGTGCAATGCCTTTCGGTTGATGTTGGATTTTGGGATTTGGTTTTCTGTGCTCTGTTTGGAATTTCATGTACAGTGACTTTGAAATATGGGGGTAGATTTTGGATTTTGGTATTCTCTGCCTTTTCTTCTGCAGTTTGTGAGTTTTGCTCTGAACATACCCTATGCCTTGCACTTTCATTCTTCGTTCTGAGATATTTACATATCTAACATCCATAACAATTGAGATTTTGCTCTGACTTTGATCTGTTCAGTTGTTATTCTTTTTGAATGTCAATATTGGTTGGGATTTTTGCAGAAAATAATGTTTCGGGTGTTGTGTATATTTTGAATATGTGGATTTGATTTTCTGGTGAATCTTGTCTTCGTAGTGATAATTAAAAAAAAACAAATAATTGGAAAAGGAAATGCATGAGAATATGGTTTTCTATTTGTTCTATTTCGTTCTTGTTACAGTGTTGATTGCACTTGCAATCATTTAGAATTATAAGAGGACTATTTGGAACAACATTGATTTCTGTATGATGGATGAGGATCATTCACATGTTCTGCTGAGACATATCAATATCGTATTGGACAGTCTTTGTCACAGGTCGAAAATGTTGCGCCTGTCATCAACACTCAAGATGAAGAAGGTGCAAACAAGATAACAAAGTTGAGGGAATGAATTACAGATGCTATAGTTGGAGGGTGATTGGAGGGAATGTTAGTTTTTATTTTTGTTTATTGTAATGTTTGTTGAAAACATTCACTATTTATTGTATCCGTTTTTTATGCAAGTCATGTATATAATTTAGGTATCTTGAATATTGCATGTCTTAATTTGGTGGGTTTTGGAGGTCTATGATAAGACATTTGACCTTATGAGTTCTTCTGGATGACTTGTATGCCCCTATTGGTTGGTGTCACATGTGAAATTCTTATGAAGACAATTAATTTCCTCTCTTTTTTAAGTGCTATGATTTTTGAGGCTATTCTAAATCGTTTTTTTATGATATGCATATGTGATACATACGAGCTCGGTATTATGTGCATTAAGACAATCGATAACTCTTTTTTTATAAGGTCTATTGTGTTATTGTAGTGACAGATTCGTTGGTTTATATAATGAGTTCTCTGAGACTTCACAGCTGCATAAAACTTTAATTAATTACTTATGTTATTAATTTTTACTAGTGTTATTTCTAAGAGTATGTGTTTTTAAGTAGTAAAGATGAGCTCTAGAATTTCCTGTACCTTCTGAGAAATACATTGATATTGTGGACTACAATGTTCCCTGCTTATTTCACTGCAACCACATAGCTACAGGAGATAGTTTTACTGGTGCCTAAGGAGAATCACAAAAAATTGTGACTATTTTTGGTGGACAGATGAGATGGAAGATTCCACCGACAAGAGTGATCGGGCGTGGAGAGTTTCCCTGGAGGACAACCTATCTCGTGACATACACCGTCAACATTTTAAAAATAATGTTATCGTCTTATTAATTGTTATTTTAATAGTGATTTTCTTAATTTTGGTAGTCGTGCTACTCACTGTTTAGTGAAGTGTCTCTTTATTATATATTATTCAGCACTGGATATTTGCTTTCAAGTATGGAGCATGCTGGTATGAATAGTTTTGTTGCAAACAACGTTACAGTACAGGTGCAGAATGATCATTTATTTAGAAACAGCTGCAGCACAATTATTTTCAAACTGCAAAAAATAAACAGACAACTAGCTTATCCGAAACAGCTTCTGCGCAACAGCTTCCTGCTATAGCTGCAGCTGCCCCAAACAAACCCTAAATTTTATGCTCTAGGAGACAAATTTGAAAACTTGAATCTTAAAGATAGGAAGTGTTTGTTTGTTAGATACCCTGATATTGAAAGGTTATATTTCTTCGTCAGTGAAGAGGAAGAAAAAAAACCATCGTTGAGTAGGAGTTTTGGGATGTGGTCTTCCTGGAGGATAGATTTTTAAAGAATACAGGTCTCACAAATTTACTAAAAACATTCAATTCCTTAAATTAAATGACTAAATCTATGGCATCACAACATAACTACTATAGTTGTGTTTTTTCTGTTAAGGATTGTGAGCGAAGTTTGAATAGAATCAACTTAAAATGGGCTTGATTAGATCCTAAGATGCTTGATTTAGAGGATCAACAATGTGTGCACTTAGTTGAATACTTCAGATTTCAGAAATGCATTGAAATAGAGGGTAGGCATTTATATAGTCTTACTGAAGGATGGATTTTTAAAGAATACAGGTGTCACAATTTTACTAAAAACATTCAATTCCTTAAACTAAATGACCGAGTCTATAGCATCACAACATAACTACTACAGTTGTGCTTTCTCTGTTGAGGATGTTGTGAGCTAAGTTTGAATAGAATCAACTCAAAATGGGCTTGATTAGATCATAGGGAGCTTGATTTAGAGGATCAACAATGCACGCACTTAGTTGAATACTTCAGATTTCAGAAATGCATTAAAATAGAGGGTAGGCATTTATAGATATACCACTTGACAATGAAGATCCTAAGATAGAAGATTTCACATGGGTTAGATTAAAAAAAAAGAAAAAAAAAACCAAGACAATATTAGAAGAAATGAAGTCTTTAAGAGTTAAATGATTTTTGTATTTGGTTGATTTGCTGCCTAGTATAAAAATTGTTGGGATCATGAATTCTTTTAACGGCTGTAAAGTAGTTGAAGGAAATACAAGATAACTTGTATAAGATCATAACACATTCTCACTTTGGTACCTTTTTTTGCGATCTTTTTTGTTACAGCAATAACAACAAACCTTTATCCCAGTAAGTGCGATCATTTTTGTTACTTTGGCTTAATTATATAACTATGTCAAATGAACATAAAAATAATTTCTTGTCATAAAAATATGGATTCTGATAAAGACATCTATATGGAACAAACTATCACATTGATTGCCAATGGGAAAAAAGAAAAAAGAAAAAAAAAAAAAAAAAAAATGAAGGCCCAAAGTAATTCCCAAGACACTTAATCCTCAAATATAAATAAGCTACCTTAGACTATGTTTGCAATTTAAATAATGACTGCAATGTGTAATACAGGCAATCTAGAATAAGGTTTATAATTTAATCGTTTTATGTTGTTGACATCTTTTGTTATGAAAATGATAAGAAGCTATTTAATTTGACTAAGTGGTGGTTGTTCCCAAAATTTAGGATGAAGATAAAGATGAAGCCAACCATATCTTTGATGTAAAGGTCATTATTTATATGTTCAAAGGATAGTTGTTATTATCTCAAAAGGTTTACATAAGAAAATATCAATCATGAGTAAATAAAGAGCTTTCTTTTTTGCAATACTGCAAAGAAGGAAATATTATATTGGCATGACATTTTTCCTTTTAGCTGAATATTTAAATTAGGCATATGTATTAATTAAGTTACCTATAATAGTTTATATAGAATATTATGTACCTAAAATAAATTGTACATACGATCATTTATTGGAAAGAAAGCAAAGGAAAAGACATTCAACCTATTTTTTCAAAATTTGATATGGTATCAAAGCTTGAATCAGTCTGAATCCTTGTTGTTATTCTTGACTTTTGTTATCTTCACCAGAAATAACCAAGGGAATCTTCACCGGCATTTTCGCCTGCTTCCTTGCCAGGAGCGCTCGTTCTTGTCTTTGTTTAAGTTCTGCGGCATTTTCTTTCACCTTCATCTAAGTTCAAGGAAATCCGCTGCCGAACCGCGATCTGCTTTGCCGCGATCGGATTTATCGCGATCCGTCTGCTCATCCGCCGATTCTGAGATCGGCTCTATCCCGAAAAGCAGTATCTTGACTCTCTGTGATTTTTTTTGTGGTTGATTTCAATCCACGAAAATTCTATTCAGAATATCTTCTAAAATTCTAGCTATCAGATTTACGGGAAAGAATTATGCCGCATGAGAATTTCAGTTTAGAATGTTCTTAAAAGAGAAAGAGCTTTGGGGTCATATTGATGGGACTTCTCCAGCTCCTACTGAGGCAAAAAATCTTGGTCAATGAGAAGCAAATGATGCTGGAATTGTTTCTTGGATTTTGGGATCTATTGAGACTCATATGATGAACAATTTACGATCCTTTGACACCGCTAAAGAAATGTGAGAATACTTGAAACACGTTTACAATCAAGATAATTCTGCAAGATGCTTTCAATTGGAACTTGATATGTGTAATTATAGTACAGATATACTGGTATTATCTATGCTAAAGTGTCAAAAGAGAACTTAGCCAGTCTTCAAGCCATTAATGAAGAAAGCCGTCGTGATCAGTTCTTAATGAAACTGAGATCTGAATTTGAAACTGCTCGAGCTGGGTTGCTGAACAGAGATCCGATTCCATGTTTGGATGTTTGTTTTGGTGAATTACTGCGCGAAGAACAAAGATTGACGACACAAGCTGCTATTAGTACAATAGGTGGATCATCAGAAATAATTAATATGACATATGCTGCTCAGACCAAAGGGAAGGGACCAGTGCAGTGCTACGGCTGCAAGAAATTTGGTCATATTACGACTGCGAGAAATTTGGTCATATTGCACGAAATTGTAAAAATAAATTTTGTAATTATCGCAAGCAAAAGGGACATACCCTTACGGAGTGCTCCACGGCCCGAGAACTGCAAACCACAAGCACTTTATGCCTCGGTATCCAAAACTCATAGTCCTGGCTCGTCATCCTTAGTTGCTGACAATAATCAATTAGCTGTCACACCAGATATGGTTCAACAAATGATTCTCTCTGCCTTTTCTGCTCTCGACCTTGGTTTGTTGATTCAGGCGCCACAAATCACATAACTGACACAACTAATTTATTGCATAACCAACGACCGTACACTGATACTCAACATATTCAGGTTGTCGATGGAAATAATATTCTAATTATAACAGTTGGTGATATTAACTCCTCTTTCAGACATGCTTAGCTTTTCCTAAATTATCTACTAATTTACTCTATGTTGGTCAAATTGTGG
Source organism: Phalaenopsis equestris (assembly GCF_001263595.1). Classification (NCBI taxonomy): domain Eukaryota; kingdom Viridiplantae; phylum Streptophyta; class Magnoliopsida; order Asparagales; family Orchidaceae; genus Phalaenopsis; species Phalaenopsis equestris. Next base: position 5,699 of record NW_018219019.1, read on the forward strand.
ATAATAATTGTGACATATATTTTTCTCGTGATGGTTGTACTGTGTAGGATCAGGTGTCGGGGAAGGTGGATAGCGAAAGAGCCTAAAGTGGGCAGACTATTTCCATTACAATTCACAGTTCCTCAAAATATGTCATTAGCTTCTTTAGTTGTTGAAAATAAAACAGACATCTGACATAAAAGACTGGGTCATCCAAATGATATGGTGTTGAAACATTTAATTAAAAGTGGTATTTTTCATTCTGCAAATAAAAAATTAGTAGTTGACTGTTCTGTTTGTAAACTTGGAAAAAGTAAGACATTACCTTTTCCAAATTCAGGTAGTCGTGCCAATAAATGTTTTGACATTATTTATAGTGATGTTTGAGGAATTACACAAGTTATTTTACATGCTTAATATATATATTTTGTGACATTTATTGATGATTACAGTTGATTTACTTGGATCTATTTTTTGCGCTCTAAAACAGAAGCTTTTATTGTATTTCAAACTTTTTTAGCATATGTTGAAACTCAATTCTCTGCTTACATAAAAACCTTACGATCCGATAATGACAATGAATATATGTCTAATGAATTTCAAACGTTTCTTTATAACAAAGGTATTATTTCACAACGTTCATGTCCCTATATACCACAACAAAATGGAGTTGTTGAACGAAAAAATTGACATCTATTAGATACTGTGCACACATTGCTGATAGAATCCTCTGTTCCAGCTAAATTTTGGACTGAAGCTTTATCTACTGCTGTTTATCTCATTAATCGTTTACCTTCTAAACAATTGAAGTATGATTCTCCCTACTATCAATTTTTTGGTAAACATCCTAATTATCATATGCTACATACTTTCGGATGTGTTTGTTTTGTTCATCTGCCTGCTCATGAACGTCATAAGTTGGCAGCTCAGTCAGTACGATGTGACTTTATGGGTTATAGTCCTAATCATAAAGATTTTGTGTGTTATGATTCGATTAATAGTCATTGACATATTTCTCGGATTGTGATTTTCTTTAAGCATGAATATCCTACCGATATTAAACCCATTGGTTGTAAATGGTTTACTCTCTTGAACTCCGATCTGATGGCTCTCTTGACAGATATAAGACAAGATTGGTAGCTCTTGACAATTGACAAGAATACGAGATTAATTATGAAGAAACATTTGCACTTGTGGCTAAGATGACAACTGTACGGCTGATATTATCTATTGGTGCATCTAAAAGCTGGTTCTTAAAGCAGATGAATATTAAGAATGTATTCTTACATGGGGATCTCAAAGAAGATGTCTATATGACTCCTTCTCTAGGCTTGTTTTCTACACCTTCACATGATGTTTGTAAGCTCAAACAATCACTATACGGTTTAAAACAGGCTCCAAGGGTCTGGTTTGAAAAGTTTCGCAATACCCTTCTTAGCTTCTCTTTTATTCAAAGTCAATATGATTCTTCGTTATTTCTTTGCAAAACTGACAAGAGAATTGTTTTGTTATTAGTCTATGTTGATGATATTATTATCACGGGATCTGACAATTAATTGATGGCTCAGCTACAGAAGCATCTTCAAGGTTCTTTTCATATGAAAGATTTGGGATCATTAACTTATTTCTTAGGACTTGAGGTTCACTCTTCTCCCACTGGTATTTTCCTTCATCAGCACAACTATACGAAGAGACTCATTGCTTTGGCTGGTCTTCAAGATGGTCGTTCTGCTGACACTCCTTGGAAGTAAATGTCAAATATCAACATAATGGTGGTGAGTTCCTATCTGAACCATCTCTATATCGACAACTTGTTGGGAGTCTCAATTATTTGACTATTACACGTCCTGATATTTCATTTGCTGTACAACAAGTTAGTCAATTTATGCAAGCCCCTACACATCTTCATTTAGATGCAGTTCAATGTTTGTTCGGCATTTGAAAGGTACTCCTCATCGTGGTTTGTTCTTTTCGGCGAAGTCTCCTATCAATTTAACAGCCTATAGTGATGTCGATTATGCTGGTTGTTCTGATGCACGCCGATCTATTACTGGATGGTGCATGTTTTTCGGGAACTCTTTAATCTCTTGGAAGAGCAAGAAACAAGATCGAGTTTCTAAGTCATCTACTGAATCAGAATATCGTGCTATGTCCTCTGCTTGTTCTGAGATATTTGGCTTCGGGGTGTGCTGGTTGAGCTTGGTTTTCCCCAGCTTGAGTCTACTTCTCTTCATGCAGATAATACGAGCGCTATCCAGATTGCTGCTAATCCCGTCTTTAATGAGCGCACTAAACACATTGAAGTGGATTGTCATTCCATTCGAAAAGCTTATGAGGTTGGCGTTATATCTTTTCCTCATATCACCTCTGATCTTCAAACGGATGATCTATTTACTAAGGTTCTTTCTCGACAACGTCATGAGTTTCTTGTTGGCAAATTGATGCTTCTTGATCAGATAACATCAATTTGAGGGGGGATATCAATCATGAGTAAATAAAGAGCTTCTTTTTTCGCAATATTGCAAAAAAAGAAATATTATATTGGCATGAAATCTTTCCTTTTAGCTGAATATTTAGATTAGACACATGTATTAATTAAGTTACCTAGAATAGTTTATATATAATATTATGTACCTAAAATAGATTGTACAGATGATTATTTATTGAAATGAAAGCAAAGGAAAAGACATTCAGCCTATTTGTTCAAAATTTGATAGAAAATAATAGAAAGATTCAATATGTTGACTTCTCTATAAGTGGTATATTTCTAATGCTTCATGTAGCATTTTTGAATGTAATTGTTGGATCTTGAATTGTCAGTGGTCTTGCACCACATAAGAAAGGACTTATCAGAGAAGAAGAGTTAGAATACAAGAAAAATGGAAGAAGGCAGCTAAAAACTCTCTTATGTTTGGAAAAATAAGGAATGTCTAGGTCAATTCCTTGAGATTCATCCACCCCAAGTGATTCTCTAACCCTTTCCTGGTCTCTCCTATTTACGTTTGGATAGGACCCAGGGGTGATTACAAAAATTGTTATAGGAAAAAGAGAAAATTCCTCTAATAATGTTATCTGACTATATGACAAATTGATAAAGTCAATTTCACTCGCCAAGTTAGCTCGTTGAATTGATTTTTTGAACTGATTGGATGAATTCTATGAGTTGAACAGGCTGACTGAATTAATATTTGTCGTATTATCTAAGCTTAGGCGGTTGAAATTGGCTGAATGAGTTTCACCGGGTTGTCCTGCT
>NW_018219019.1:9069-16924 GCF_001263595.1 Phalaenopsis equestris
TGAATTGGTTGAATTCGGCTGTTGTTTTGTACTTCCTACAAAGTATAATTAGAATATTATGATCCGGTACGTGCTTGATGCTAGCTCATATTTTGCACTTGGCCATAGGGTTTTTTGGTATACACAGATGATCAACCATTTTGAATGAGGACCGCAACAATGACGTTTGTAGAAGCATCCATCTCAATCTCAAAAAATGTTGCTGGTTGTGAAGGAAAAGTACTGGCACTTCGATGATTTTCTTCTTTTGCAATTGGAAGGTGTTTGTTTTACTTTTTCACTCTATTTGAAGGGGTGATCCACACTTATGAGAACATATAAAGGAGCTTCCAACATTAGGACATGGTAGATAAGCTTTCCCAAGACTGTAAAACACCTATAAAGCTTAATACCGCCGAAATTATGTGCAATGTGGACCAATTGTTCATGGCTACCACCTTCTCTAGGTCAATTTGAAGCTTCCTATTGCTCTCAGTGAAACCAAAATAGACCAGATTGTGGCTATCAAACTCACACTTATTGAGAGTTGGCATGAAACGGGCCTTCTTTTGCAAAAGCCCTAGGACCTTCTCTGGGGGAGGTATATACTTTATCTCATAATTGCTGTAAAGATTATAGTATCATTGAGATTAAGTGATGACTTTTAATCTAAATAGGCTCTACAAAACTTCATCAATCAATCACATTGTGGTTCATGCGTGATTGCCTTTTGAGGAGGTAATCTCTTTTACTCTTGAGGATGAGGTTGGCACTTGCAGAATTTTATCAAGTTGCTCGCCTTGGAAGTGTCAAGCAAAGGTAAAACATAGGAAACATATGTTTTTTCTATTCTATCATCTCATGCATGAGAAACCATGCATATCTAAGATTTGCACTTCATTTTTTTGTCGTCTCAATAAAATTTAATCAAGTGAAAAAGAAATTGATGATGACAAATCTGAAGGTGCACTGTTGATTCTTGTTTTCGATCTCCTTTGTGATCCTCCCTAATTATAATGACTTTGGATAGGATTTCACTCATAGTTGCAGTTGAATCTCCAGTTCTTCTGAGATTAAATCCTTTCAGCTACTTTGATTAATGATTGCGGAGACAATTGCTATCCTGATTTGGGTATTAAACCGAGAAACCTCTTCCGTTACCTCGTGCAGAGGCTTCTAAATGTAAGGCTATAATAAATGGAAATGTGATTAATGCTGTTGTTGTTTGAAGCTTTGTCCACAGACTAGCCTCGAATTTTATGTTTTAGCAGGTGTGACTGCTAGGAATGCTGATGCAAGTGCTGTTAACTTCTTAGAGTATGTACGGTTGCTTGTTATGATTGCTGGTTGTCTCAGGGCATAGAAAAAATCTGCCCATATAGCTTTCGAGTAGGCCTGACCAAAACATCCATTTGTTGCTTGTGTTGCTAGTGGGATCTTGTGGGCCTCTTGTTTGCCATCAGAATGATCCAGAGGTTTGCTTACTACACTCCCCAATCTTTATCACCCTTTTTTTTGGCTTGTAATTTCCAGCAATTGTATTTTCTATTGTTATGTACCTTGTAATGCGAGCAAAATGTTATTTTTTTCCCTTTTGTTTGGCCCCTTCTCACCATCTTGTTTCTCCATCTTATGGGTTACCCTCTTTACTTCCTGTAATAGTCTTCTTAGCTGTGGATTTAATTTGTTTTTCCATGGCGATGGCTTTTGTATTCACGTTTGCAATGGTGTCTTGAAAAGCTTCAACTCCTTCCAAATTGTCTTATGACCTTGCAATATACTTCATAAAGATGAAGTTTTTTAACAAGATATATAGGGAAACTACCAGTTTTTTGAACTCCATATGTTCTTGCATCTACTATTCTAAGCGTTGAAGCAAGCACTACCATGAAAATCTCTTTTCCCGCTCTGAAAAAAGTTCGGTCTCCAGTAACCATTTGATTTTGTTTCAATTTTACCCAATCATTCTGATTGGCCTGTGAGCACTGATCAGAAGAAAATGATTCTCTGTTTATTTGTTGATAGTAAGTATTTACCAAACGCTTGATCCAGGAGTCAAGCTTGTTGGCATCAACTTATCTATTGTGTGTTGACATATCCAATTTCACATATACTTCAAACCAGAATTGATGTTGTTGATGTCATGACCCCCAAGTAATGGCAAGTTGGTGATATGGCCCATCAACTTGCAAGAAATTCGGTACTAATAGGTGGTGCCCAAGGCTCATCTCGATTTTGCACCATAGAATTGTTGGGTTCCTTACTGGTACTTCCTTAGAAGACATTTAGAAGGACATGTAACTTATCAAAATTCAGACTAAGACATTATAATAAGGCTGGAAGTTCAACTTATAATAAAAGATTCCTATACGATATCTGAAGCTAAGGCTCACCAATTCCCATTTTTGCTGGGAAGTTTTCTAGCTGACATCTGAATTTAATAGCCATTTGCCCCATCTTATGCTGACTTGCCTATTGTAAAGTTATCAACTAAGTTAAATTTAATGAAAGCATCCTATACATGATAGAAACATAAACATGATGGTATTTACAATATATGGCGGCCGTCAAACATTATGTGTAATGTGGATGTCAGGGTGAAGCATGTATAGTAGATTGCTTGGTGCAACTTGTGAGGCCTCCAGTTCAAACTATATCACAAATTTAGCAAGCCTAGTTCAAGGGCCCCATTTATCTTTTTTTTAATCGAATAATGTATCTTCTTGCTTTTGCCTCTTTCAATTTTCAAAATTGGTTCTTGTTAAAGCATAGAAAGGAGAGGCAAGTATTGGAACATGGTGGATAAATATGTTTGGCTCGGGCTATACATTGACAGCTTTTACCTTTTTAGGATCAATCTTTATGTCTCCATCAAGCACGCCGAATCCTAGGTAGAGGTGGGACTTTTTGGCAAATTCACATGTTAAGATGTTGCTTTTGTAGTAGATGGAACACCTTCAAATGCTTGCGGTTCTTTTCCCACAATCAACTGAAGACTGAGATATCATCTAGTTTAAAATTGAAAATGGTGCAATATCTTATATTTAAATATTTTTAAACAAAGATCTCAGAAAATTTTCTTTGTTTAACCTACATGCAATTTGTACCATACTAGTAATTTAGCATACTTATTCCAGTGAATGCCATCCTATGTGTTGTACATAGGATCTTTACCATTTATTTTTTGATTAAAGAATGATTATCATAGTTATAATAAATATAAAGCTGCATATCTATTATATTAATGAACATTTTTGTAATCAAAGATGCCTGCCATTTACAAACTTCCATGAAATTTGTGATCAGAAATTCGCTTTCACTTGTAGGGCCTACAATGTGGGTTTAGACCTTAATTTTTTCCTAGGTTAACCTGCAAAATTAAACTTGCTTTTTCTAAGTATCCGTACCATTTTTGTTGTGCTGTGTCAAGCTTCTTAAAATTAAGCAAAAAAAAAAAAAAAGAAAAAACTTCTTAAAATTATGCCTGTAAGAGACAATTGATTTCTTTGCTCAATTGAAGAAGTGATAGCTAGATTACATTGTAGGGACAGTCTTTGATATTAAACTACTTTTCACATCACAGTGATGCTACTCGGACAAAGGAAACCCTTAAAATTATGCAAGAGTACTCAAAGGAGTTCTCACAAGCTGAGGTTCATTTTATGCCGAGCTTCTATTCTATTGCAGCAATGGATGGTCAGACGGCTGAACATCTTCAAAAGATTGTATGTCAATACTCAAGGGATGAGGTCCTTACAGTAATGTGAGTCACATCTCTGAGAGATGCAATGCTTAGTAAATGGGTGTATTGATATTTGTTTTTGGACACTTATTTACTTTTTTGTTGCTTTATTTTAAGATTTAGGCTAGATTAAAAGCTTATTAATGCTATCCATTCATTGATATCTTACAAAAGTTAGGTTGACTGTGTAGGTGCATGGGGCATAATAGGGGCTGGGAAGAAGCTGCCTCCATGTTTTCTGGGTTTTCGATTGAATTAAAAACTTGCAATGCTGCCCTACTAGAAGCTACGGGGGAATCATGGAAGGAGGTCAGTTTCTAACATGTTTATCTTAAATTTCAATTAATTTGATCATGAATGCTGGATCACAGCCATTTGAAATTCAAGAAAATATCCTTACTTTTAACCAAAGTTCTTTACTAATCAAAATTCTTGTAAAATGCTTAAAGATTTTCTTTTCACATCAGGCCGTAGGATTTTGAAAAACTTGAAATTTTTTAATTGTTTGGTAAGGGTGAAATGAGGATGTCCAAAATCTGAACCTTCCTTATCTGAGCTGGAAAATGAGTTACTTTTTTCCAATTTCATGGATACTTCCGGTGCTTGCAGTTACTATGGCGATCTACTTCAAATCTTATTAAATAATATATGGTTCAAAGTACATGTACTATTAAACAGTGTTGGCCGAGCAAACCCACCTTTTAATATATTTTCACAAACTATGCGGGACATATTTCTTGATGGCCTTACGATAGTCATTTACCTAAACGAATGGTGACATACATAGCCAACTGACTTTTTTGGCAAAACCTTTCTGTCATTTTTTTTTGGAAATTCTTTCACTTTAATCGTATATGTTTACGAGCGGCGCAATTTTTGCTCTTTACTGTACATTCTCGGACTTCCAAGTCTTATTTTTACTATCTTATTTTTTATTGGTGATGTTTCTTTTATCCTTTTTGTTTGATCATTTTGTGTTTTTTTACTTTCTATTGAATATTTCGTTTAAGATTCTCATTTACTGATCATAGTCAAACTGGCTTTCAATGAAATATTTATTATCTAATAATTGAGTCATAGCCAACCTGATTGGAGTTTCAAAAACCACATTTCATTCATGTGTTTTTATATATATATATATATTTATCATATCGCACACTATGTGATACTTTTTTGCTTTAATTGTCTTGTTTTACCTTTAGAAGTTTTGCTGTTATGTATGTTTTCATTCTTTTTTAATGATAAATCTGAAATAATTAAGGATGCAGTGCATGCCTTTGACAATATCACATCAGTCTACAAAATACCGAATGGGCCATAAGCCAATAACAAAAAAAAAAAAAAAAAAGGGGGGAATCTTGGCCGTAACAAAATAACTGAAACCAGCCTATTCTCAAGTTTTTTTCTGTCCCATTTCTAAGCCCTAGATGTGAAAAGCAGAGGGTTGCGTCATGTAATCGATAAACAATGTAAAATTTGTCGAAAAATCATGACCCATGAATTCTTTAAATTATTGTGTAAATGCTAGGGCATCCCCTGGAAGCGACATGTTGCATAACCTGAATACAATGAAAAGTGTGCAAGTGCTGCTACACCGGAGCTCGGGTGTAGTGTCAAATAAGCAAGAGTTCTCACATTATAGACAATGCAGGAAAATAAGTTAATCTATGAAACTAAGTTAGGATAAGATGTTGAAATATAGGTACTCTTACTGTTAAATTAATGAAATTAATTGATATTATGGTTCATAGGAAGATAAATATCTTATGTATTCAAGAAACTAAATGGGTTAGAGAAAGGACTAAGGAGATTGATAGTTTAGGTTTTATACTTTGGTATTAAGGTAGGAGTCGCACTAGAAATGGTGTAGGTGTAATTATAGATAAGAGTTTGAAAGATAATATTGTAAAAATAATTTGGAGATTGAATTATAGGATTAAAGATTGTAGTTAATACTAAAATTTTTAATGTTATAAGTGCTTATGCTCTTCAAGTAGATTTAGAATTTGTTTAGATATATGTTCTAAAAATATATTCTGGAATAATTTAGAAGAATTAATACAAATGATCTCTTGAAGAAAAATTTTTTTTTGGAGGACATTGAAATGAGTATGTTGGTAGAGTGGTAGAAGATTTTAGAAATATTCATTGTGACTACGGTTTTGGAGTGATTAATAAAGAAGGTAGAACCATATTAAATTTTGCTTTAGCGTATGATTTGTTATTGCACCATTTTAAACCCCTCCATTTTGACCATATTAAATTTTACTTTAGCATATTAAATTTGACTCGTGTTGCACCCCTCCATTTTGCAACATTTCAATTTTAAATTTAACACTGTCGTTGCCGGTCACAAGCCCAGATGCGAAAAGTGGAGGGTTGCGTTAGGTAGTCGACAACCCGCGTAAAACTTGTCGAAAAAAAAATCATGACATGGATCATTTTGGTCATTGTGTAAGTGCTAGGGCGTCCCCTGGAAGGGACGCGCTGTATAGCCTGAATACAGTGAAAAGTGTGCAAGGGCCGCTACACCGGCGCCCGGGTGCAGTGTTAAATAAGAAAGGGGTCTCACCTTACAGACGAATGCATCAACAGCCAGCGTAAAACTTGTCAAAAAAATTATGACATGAATTCTTTTGATCATTGTGTAAGTGCTAGGGAGTCCTCTGGAAGTTAGTCCATAAAACTAATAAAACTAATATTAGGATAGGATCTTGGAATATATGTACTATCAATGGTAAGTTAATGAAATTAGTTGATATTATAGTTCATACAAATATTAATATCTTATGCTACTAAGAAACTAAGTGGGTTGGAGAAAAGGCTGAGGAGATTGATAATTTAGGTTTTAAACTTTGGTATTTTGGTAAGAGTCGCACTAGAAATGAGGTAGGTGTAATTATAGATAAGAGTTTGAAAGATAATGTTGTAAAAATTAATAGAGTTAGTGATAGAATTATAGCCCTTAAGATTATCATTGATACTAAGATTTTTAATATTATAAGTGTTTATGCTCCTCAAGTAGGTTTAGATACAGAGTCTAAAGATAAATTTTGGAATTTGACTTAGAAGTCTTAATACAAATGATACCTCTTAAAGAAAGAATTTTTATTGGAGAAGATTTAAATGGACATGTCGGCAGTGGTAGAAGATTTCAAAAATATTCACGTGACTACGATTTTGGAGTAATTAATGAAGAATGTAGAGCTATTTTAGATTTTGCTTTAGCTTACGATTTTGTTATTACTAATACTTTATTTAAGAAAAGAGATGAACATCTTATTACTTATAAAGTGGATATAATAAAACACAAATTGATTATTTTCTTATGAGAAGAAGAGATCGTCGCGATTGCAAGGATCGTAAGGTCATTCCAAGTGAAAATTTAAGTACACAACATCGTTTATTAGTTTTAGATTTTAAGATTAAGAGTTGTAAAATAAAAAAATATTATGACTCTTCATCGCAGAATTAGATAGAGAAACTTAAAAGACACAAATAAAATTATTTTTATAAGTAAAATTCAAAATTTTAAAATTCGGGATATTCATAAAAAAGCAAATGTTATGTGAGATAAAATATCAAACACTATAAACAAGTAGCAAAAGATGTGTTTGGAGAACTAAAATAAAAAAAATTTTATAAATAAAAATAGTTGGTGGTGAAAAAATAATGTGCAAAAAAAGATAAAATATAAGAAGTATGTTATGAAAATTGGTTTAAATGTAAAAGCTTAGAGAACTGAGAAAAATATAAAACGGCCCGCAGGGAGTCTAATAGAACAATTTGTGACGCTAAAAATTCTGCTTTTAATGATCTTTATAATAGATTAGATACTAAGGACGGTGAAAAATATATGTATAAACTAGCCAAACAAAGATAAAAGAAAAGTAAAGATTTAACTCAAGTAAAGTGTATTAAAGATGAAAATCAAAAAGTACTTTTCTTAGAAAAATATATTCTACATCGGTGGGTGAGTTACTTTGATAAAATTTTTAATGAAGTTTCTGAAAATAAGATCAACCTTAGTGATCTTAATATCGTGAATAATAATAAAACGTTTCATTTTTACCGTCGCATTAGCAAAAAAGAAGTTGAGAAGACTTTAAAGAAAACCAAGGGTGAAAAGTTTGT
>NW_018219019.1:17811-28173 GCF_001263595.1 Phalaenopsis equestris
ACTTAGAGACAAAAATGCGAAATGAATATATTCGTGATAGGGTTGGTGTAGCTTCTGTGACGGACAAAATTAGAGAAAGTCGTCTTAGATGGTTTGGTCACATTAAACGTCGACCATCTGATGATCCGATTAAGAGAGTAGATGTTTTAGATTTGACTTGTGTTAAAAAAGGCAGAGGTAGACCTAGGAAGACTTTGGCGTATTGTATTAAAAATGATCTTAATTTACTAGAATTAAATGAAAATATGACACTAAATAGGACGCAATGGAGAAAAATGATTTATGTAGCCAACCTCACTTAGTGGGATTAAGGCTTTGTTGTTGTTGCTGTTGTATGATTTGTTATTGTTATATTTCATTTAAGAGAAGAGATGATTAAATAATTATTTTTTAAGAATAGATATAATAAAATATAAATTGATTATTTTCTTATGAGAAGAAGAGATTGTTGAGAATGTAATGATTGTAAGGTCACTCCAAGTGAAAATCTAAGTACTCAACATCGATTATTAGTTTTGGATTTTAAGATTATACTATAAATCATTGTCATAGAATTAGATGGGACACCTAAAAGACAAATAAAATTATTTTTATGAATAAACTTAAAGATTTCAATATTTGAAATGTTCATAAAGAAGCAAATTCTATGTGAGATAAAGTAATAAATACTATTAAACAAGTGACAAAAAATGTACTTGGAGAATCAAAAGGAAAAATTTCTATAAATAAAAAAAAATTGGTGGTGGAACAATAATGTGTAAGAAAAGATAAAATATAAGAAGTGTTATAAAAATTAGTTTATATGTAAATGTTTAAAGAATTGAGAAAAATATAAGATAGCTCGTAGGAAGTCTAAGAAAATAATTTATGATGTAAAAAATTCTTCGTTTACATCTTTATAGTAGATTAGATATTAAAAATAGTGAAAAATATATGTATAAATTAGTCAAACAAAGAGAAAAATAAAAATTTAACTCTAATAAAATTTATTAAAGATGAAAATCAAAAAGTTTTTTTTTTAGAAAAATATATTCAACATATTTGGGTGAGCTATTTTGATAAACTTTTCAATGAATTTTGCTGAAAATACGATTGACCTTAGTGATCTCAATATCATTAAAAATAATAAAATGCTTTATTTTTATCATCACATTAGTAAAAAAAATGTTGAGGAGGCTTTAAAGAGAACTCTGGGTAGAAAATCAGTAGGACCTGATGATATCTTAATTGAAGTGTGAAAATATTTAGGAGATTTGAAGACTTGACTTACTAAATTCTTTAATATTATTTTAAAAACTAAAAAGTTGCCTGAGGAGTATTTTGGTTCCCATTTTCAAGAATAAAGGGGATGCACAAAAGTGCTAATTATATAGGAATTAGGTTGATGTGTCATACTTTAAAATTATGGGAGAGGGTAATTGAACATATGCTAAGACATGATACAAAGTTTTCTCATAATCAATTTGGATTTATGCCAGGCAGGTCTACCATGGGTGGAAGATATACATTTATTGAGAGGTTTGTTGAAGTATAGAGAGAATAAGAATAATCTACATATGATTATTATTGATTTAGAAAAAGCTTACAATAAGATTCCAAGAGAAGTTCTTTGGAGAGTTTTAGAGAAAAAAAGTATTGATATGACTTATATTCAAGATATGACTTATATTCAAGTCATTAAAGATATGTATGCTAGAGTTGTTACTTGTGTTCAAACAAGAGAAGGCTTGATCAAGTATTTTCCTATTTTAGTTACATCAAGGATCGACTCTAAGCCCATATCATTTTGCTTTAGTTATGAATGCGCTTACTGGACATTTACAGGAGGATATACCTTGGTGTATGCTTTTCGCTGATGATATCCTTATTGTCGATAAGACTAGAGAAAGATTAGGAAAAATTGAATTTTGGAGGTCTATATTGGAGTCTAAAGGCCATCGTTTGAGTAGATCTAAAACTGAATATATAGAATGTAATTTTATTAGTAACAACTCTAGTAGCAGAGTTGTAACTATGGGTGATCAAGCTATTAAATGATGTGAACGTTTTACATATCTAAGGTCTATTGTTTAGATTGATGGTGATATAGATGAGGATATTATTAGTAGAATTCAAGTTCGTTGGTTGAAGTGGAGGAATGATTCGGGCCTATTGTGTGATACAAATACAAAAGTACCGCTTAAACTGAAAGGAAAATGTTATAAAATGGTGGTGAGATCTGCAATGCTATATCGCGTTGTGATGCTCTATGGCGCAGAATGTTGGTCTTTAAAAGAGAAACATAAGACAAAGTTAAGTGTTGCTGAGATGAGAATGCTTAGGTGGATGAGTGGCTTGACACTTAGAGACAAAATGCGAGATGAATATATCTGTGATAGGGTTGGTGTAGCTCCAGTGGCGGTCAAGATTAGAGAGTCGTTTTAGATGGTTTGGTCACATTAAACGTCACCATCTGTTGATCTGGTTAGGAGAGTAGATATTTTCTCTTCGATAAGAAAAACAGAGGTAGACCTAAAAGGAATTAGGCATATTGTATAAAAAATAATCTTAATCTATTAGAATTAAATGAAAATATGATACTCAGTAGGACACAATGGAGAAAAAGGAATCATGTTGCCAACCCTATTTAGTGTGATAAAGGTGTATTGTTGTTATTGTATTAGGATTGGGTTGAATTGGATTTACTCTTAAATATCACCATCTTTTTAATCTTATTTTTTAAAGTACGGCACTATTATGTATAGCTGATTGATTGATGGTGAATGAAACCTAATCGTTTGAGGTCAATTGAGTGGTTTTAGAATCGAAGTTGCATATGAGATTCGCTCTGAGCTATTTATGCGGGCCTTTATTTTACCCCCTTCATCAATTTTGGCATCATAGTGAGATTCAATCAATTATTTTTAATATTTATCCTTGACTTACTCTCAGATTTCATAATTGCAGAGCCAGGACACAAACCAATTCTGTTGCATGCTAATTTCCACAAGCCCTCAACTTACCTAAACCCATTATTTTAAGATCTCAAATTCTCTAGCTCGCCATGTACCCACAGTTAACATCCTTTGCATTCACCCCTCTAGTGAGTACATCCACACCAATCACAAAAGCCATCCGCATGCACTCAATCATAAAATTTTTCTCACATATGTTCAGCCATAAACTTATACCCTACATCACACTTGATACTCTACTTCATCCCGTTCTGCATCTGTATACTCTAATCACCAATTAAAATGCAAGCAACCCCATGTCCATTGCCACTTTTCTAATTTTGCTAGTCTGTTGCATACATATATGCTCTGCTCTCCCAACATTTGGCACCTTGCGAATGCCACACAAACACATAACTCTTGCCCATACTTCCACACATGTTAACCATACTCTTGCCTATAGCCATAAAAAAACTAACTCAGAAACCTCCATTTTTCCAGTTTCTTTTGTGATATATCTTGTTTACATGCTCTGCATGCCCAATCATACTGCCGATTCTATTTTTCTGTTCTCTACATACAATAATGCCATGATAATATTGCTTATATCTCAGCTTTACTATGAGTGCCAATGTAAGCATTGTATTAACACATTCATGGGAGTACTTGACTGTAACGTACCACTCTTCGTTTGCCTTTACACCACAAAAAATTATATTGAAGTATTTCACCTGCTATAGATCATTGATTTTTGCGTTTGACCCTACTGTTGACGTTAGGATAATTGTATTTTTTTTACGAATCTAATAATTTTGTATTAACAATTGATTAATTAATCCTCACTAAAAATAAACCTTGCCATAGTTCCGCTAATTATTTTTTCTGATGGGATTTATAAGTGGATAAATTGAGTGCTCCGCCAAAATTACTAACTGCTATATGATCTTGAGCTGATTTGTTTTTGGCATTCTTAAATGCAATTGAAATGTTTTTAATTATGGAAAAAATTGGTTATATTTGTGACAATATCTGTCAATACTTCTTTAACTAAAATAAATATTGTTAACATTTAAATATATTGTTAAGTTGCATAAGCAAACTACATCATTATTATTTGAATTATGCCATTAACTCTAGAACTTCAAAATAATTTTGATGAGGATGTTGCTTAAATTAACACAATCATTTTCGAGTCCCAAACTCCAGATGCCAAAAGTGGATGGTTGTGTTCGGTAGTCAACATTCAACGTAAATTTTTTGTCAAAAAATCATGACATGAATCCTTTAAATTCTTGTATAAATGTTAGGGTGTCTCCTATAAGCGACGCACTGTATGCCCTAAATACAGTAAAAAATGTGCAATTGTCATTATACGGCTCCCGGGTGTAGTGTCAATTAAGCAAGAGTTCTCACATTACTAGCGGATGCGAGTAAAGAAGTTGGTTCATAAAATTAATATTAGGATAAAATCTTAGAATATTGTTACTCTCACAGGTAAATTAATGAAATCAGCAGATATTTGGTTTACAACAAGATAAACATCTTGTGTATTCAAGAAACTAAATGGGTTGAAGAAAAAACTAAGGAGATTGATAACTTAGGTATTAAACTTTGGTATTCAGGTAAAAGCCGCACTAGAAATGTAGGTGTAATTACAAATAAGAGTTTGAAAGATAACGTTGTAAAAATTAATAGAATTGGATATAAAATTATAGCTCTAAAAATTGTTGTTGATAGTGAGATATTTTAATGTTACA
This sequence comes from Phalaenopsis equestris, assembly GCF_001263595.1. Taxonomy (NCBI): domain Eukaryota; kingdom Viridiplantae; phylum Streptophyta; class Magnoliopsida; order Asparagales; family Orchidaceae; genus Phalaenopsis; species Phalaenopsis equestris. The sequence goes on from NW_018219019.1 coordinate 22,502, forward strand.
AGTGTTTATACTCCTTAAGCGAGTTTAGATATAGGTTTAAAAGAAAAATTCTGGAATGACCTAGAAGAATTAATACAAATGATACCTCTTGAAGAAAAACATTTTATTGAAGAAGATTTAAATGACCATGTTGGTAGGGTTGTAGAAGATTTTAAAAATTTGCATTGTGACTAGGATTTTGGAGATTGATTAATGAAGATGATAAAATCATATTATATTTTGTTTTTGCATATGATTTGCTATTGGTAATACTTTATTCAAGAACTATGATTAGCATATTATTACTTATAAGAATGAATCTATAAAACACAAATTGATTATTTTTTTATGAGAAAAAGTAATCTTCAAGAATATGAAGATTGTAAGGTCATTCCAAGTTAAAATTTAAGCCTGCAACATCGATTATTAGTTTTAAATTTTAAGACGAGGAGCTGTAAGATAAAGAATATAATGAAACATTGTATAGAATTAGATAGAGGCACTTTAAAACAACACAAAGTTCTTATCCCACTAAGTGGGGTCGGCTACATGAACCCTTTTTCTCCATTGTGTCCTATTGAGTGTCATATTTTCATTTAATTCTAATAAATTAAGATCATTTTTTATACACATTTTTATACAATATGCCGAAGTCTTTCTAGGTCTACATCTACCTTTCTTAACATAAGTCGACTATAAAACGTCTACTCTTCTAACCAAATCATCAGATAGTCGACGTTTAATGTGACCAAACCATCTATGACTCTCTCTAGTTTCATCCGCCACTGGAGCTACACCAACTCTATTACGAATATAGACATATCGATTAATGGCTCTCGTTTAATGGCCCCTAAACGATAAAATAAAAAAAAAATTATGAGCAAATTTTAAGATTTCATGATTTGGTATGTTCATGAAGAAGCTAAGTTTATGTGAGATGATGTAACAAATAATATTAAACAAGTGAAAAAAAGATGAACTAAAAGTTTTTATAAATAAAAATAATTGGTGGTGAAATAATAATTTGCAATAAAAGATAAAATATAAGAAATTGAGTTATGAAAATTTGTTTAAATGCAAAAGCTAAGATAACTGAAAAAAATATAAGGTGACCTGTAGGAAGTTTAAAAGAACAATTTGTGTTATTAAAAATTTTGCGTTTAGTTATCTTTATTATATATTAGATACTAATGAATGTGAAATTATATGTATAAACTAGTCAAATAAGGAGAAAAGAGAAGTAAAGGTTTAATTTAAGTGAAGTATATTAAAGATGAAAAGAAAAAAGTGTTTTTTCTTAGAGGAAGTTATTCACAACTTAGGTGGGTGGGCTTTTTTGTTAAATTTTTCAATGAAGTATACGATCGATCTTGGTGATCTTAATATCATTTATAATAAAAAAATATTTTATTTTTACCGTCACATTAGTAAAAAAAAAGTTGAGGATTATTTTAAAAAAAATCCAGAGTGGAAAATCAGTAGGACCCTGATAATATCCCAATTGATTTGTCGAAATATTTAAAAATTGAATAGTTTTTTTTCTTACTAAACTTATTTAACATTATCTTAAAACTAAAAAGATGTCTGATGAGTCGAGGAATAGTATTTTGGTCTCCATTTTTAAGAATTGAGAGCATGTACAAGAGCGTACAAATTAGAGATGAATTTAGTTGATGTGTCGTACTTTAAAATTATAGGAGGATAATTGAACATATGTTAAGCTGTGATACGAAGCTTTCTCATAATCAGTTTGAATTTATGCCATATAAGTTTAATGTGAAAGCTATACATTTATTGAGAGGTTTGATGGAGAAGTATGGAGTGAGTAAGGAGGATCTGCATATGATTTTTAGTGATTTAGAAAAAGCTTACGATAAGGCTCCAAGAGAAGTCCTTTGGAGAGTTCTAGAGAGGATAAGTGTTGATATTACTTATATTCAAGTCATTAAAGATATGTGTACTAAAGCTGTCACTTGTGTTCGAACAGAAGGATGATTGACCAAGAATTTCTTATTTCAATTGGATTGCATCAATGATCGACTTTAAGCCGATATATTTTTGCTTTAGTTATCGATACTCTTATTGGACATTTATAGAATGATGTAACTTGTTGTATGCTTTTTTGTTGATGATATCCTTCTGGTGGATAAGACTAGAGAAAATTTTCATGAAAAACTTGAATTTTGGAGATTTATATTGGAGTCTGAAGGCCTTCATTTGAGTAGATCTAAAACTGAATAAATGGAATGTAATTTTAATTGTAGCAGCACCAGTGGTAAAGTGTAACTATGGGTCATCAAATCATAAAAAGTTGTGAGTGTTGTAGATATCTCAGGTATATTGTTCAAAGTGATGGTGATATAGATGTGGATATTATTGGTAGAATTCAAGATGGTTGGTTGAAGTGGGGGAATGCATTAGGCTTATTGTGTGATAGAAAAGTCCCGCTTAGGCTTAAAGGAAAATTTTATATGTTGATGGTGAGTCCTGCAATGCTCTATGACATAGAATGTTGGCCTTTAAGGGTGCATTTAGGGTGGCAGTGCGGCACTGCCGCACTGTAGTTTTTTTTTATTTGTCAAAACTGTGTTTTATTTGCGTTCTAAAAAAGTGCAGCTAAAATCTGTGTTTTCTTACCAGATCTGGCTACCTGTGGTAGCTGCTAGAAGACTACTATTTGAATTTTTTTTGGAAAAAAAATTTTTGAATTAGCCACCGCAATTTTATCTTCAATAGCTCACAACTATTTTTTCAAATAATTGCAGCTGCCCCAAATAGATCTTAAAAGAGAAGCATAAAACAAAGTTAAGTGTTGCTGAGATGAGAATGCTTAGATGAATGAGTGGCTTGAGACTTAGAGGCAAACTGCGAAATGAATATATTCGTGCTAGGGTTGGTGTAACTTCAGTGACGGACAATATTAGAGAGAGTCTTCTTAGATGGTTTGGTCATGTTAAACTTTGACCATCTGATGATCTGGTTAGGAGAGTACATGCTTTAGCTTCGACTGATGCTAAGAAAGGTAGTGGTAAACCTAAAAAGACTTGGGCATATTGTATCTTAATCTATTAAAATTAAATGAAAATATGACATTCAATCAGACACAATGAAGAAAAAGGATTCATGTAGCCAACACCATAAATGGTAGAAAACTTGTGATTATAGAAATATATGAGAGAGCATGATATAATAAGAGAGCGAGAGAGATGGGAGGGAGAAATAGACCTTCGTTTTTTCATTCTACTAATTCATTCAATGTCTTGACATATGTTCAAATTATTATCAACATAACGTGTATAGAACTCTCCTTGTAATAGTTATGTTGAAGATATTTGTTTAGAGATATAATGGATGTCATCATGAGTCGTGTTATTTAAAAAAAAAAGACCTCGAGTGCAACTCATATCTTTCATGCTACAATTGTTACTTTTGTCGCCCACTTTAATCATGATGGCCCGAGGAATTTATGCCTAACGCGTGCCACGTCTCAATTCATGCCTCCTTTGGATCATTTGAACTATCCCAACTCCCAACTCCTCTCCATCAAACCCATTCTTATGTGATCTGAAACTCACCATGATGCGGAAGCATCTACAAAAATTACAGCGATTCTGACGTGCAGGGGATCCGCTGTCATGAATGGCAGGATTCCATGATCTTGTGGAATGGGGCAGACCTGTGATCATGCGTTCAAGCGAAGTAGCACCCATTGTCCATTTCAACATATATTTTATTGTTTTTTTTTATTTATTTCCTATTTCGTTATTTCTAATTAGAGTTTTCTCCAAGAGAACTATTTACATGTTTTTTTTATTATTTTGTAAGACTTTTGATTAGTTTATGTTATTTAGAGATGTTTTCTTCTGGTACTCTCTATTATAGTTTTTATCCTTAGATTTCTATCAGGCAGTGTCTGTAACCTGGTAGGATTGAAGTGGTGATCTCTCTTGGACGCTTAGAGGCCTCCTTTGGCATCCAACTCGCAGCCAACTGTTGTTCGCAGCAAAAAAAATGCTTTTATCAGTATTATTTTGATGTATTACCATTATCCACTCAACAATTTCAGTTGAAATCCTTCCTGCCACTGTTTTGTGATTTTCCTTATTGTTTTTAATTAGGACAACGACCAAACATCATTTATCTCCTCCAAATACCGTGATCGGCCAAAATTTCGTCCCTTTACTATTCTTCTGCCTCTTCCTCATCGAACTTGCTTTCCAAGACATTTTTTGGGATCCCTAGATTGGTATCATGTGGTATCAAAGTCTGACAAACCTTAAATTTTTAGGGATTTATCTTCCTTGCTCTATATCTAAAATTTTAAGAAAAGAATAAAAATTCTTACAATACTTAAACCATTCCTGAGTTTGATCAAGTACCTTCGAGCACATTATATACGAGCATGTTCTTGAGGCTTCAATTGCTCACAACAACCAAATCTTTTAGTAGAGGAGTACATAAATGTGCTTGAGTAGCTTATGTTAAAGTGTGGATTTGTGAAGCCTGAGGAGAATAATATACCTCGATATCTGAGAGGATTGAGATCATCTACCGGCAATCTGGTATAATTGCAATCTTATTGGACATGAAAAGATGCCCAAACCCCTAGCCATGATGGTGGAGAAGCAACTTGACAGTATCAGGTCTACACCACCCTCCAAATAGAATTCGGTCATCGAGTTAGGGAGCAAGAGCATGGAGTGTGCTATATCTGGAACCTGATTGTGCAATGGAGTAGCACTGGCTTGATGGTGGAGAAGAGGATCACCCCAACGCTTGGGAGGTGGCGTCCCGATGTCTGGAGTAACGCTTTGATGCCAAGCCAATCCTTCAGGAATAGTGAGCAGGAAAATGCGACACCCAAAAGGAACACAGTCGCATCCGGATCGTTTTCTGGATCCAAATGCCTAGAAACTCAATGCTCGGGACTGGTGCTTCGAGGCAAGTAATTATTTCTAGCAGTTAGAGGACTTTAAGTCTCCGGATTCTCTATAAATTGTGGTCATGTATTGTGAATTTTGGCTTGCTTGAAGACGTAACCCTATTGTTTTAACTGTTATTTGAGTTGGGTACAAGGGCATCACATGCCATTTTTATGCTCATGCAACTGTTGGAATAACCACCTTTCAAGTGCTTATTGGAGACTAAAATCAGTTCAAAATAGATTATCTCATGTGCGTTACCTTCTGGTAGTTATTTTCCTTAAGCTGCTAAGATCCGAAAGGGTGTTATTTATAAACTACAAAACTCTTTTACCAAGGCAACTCTTAACTATCCAAACAATCACAAGCTGACGTTGGTTCTCCACAAAACATGTGGCCATTATTAAAGGTATTTTCTTAAGTTCTACTTGGAAATATACGCCTGATACTGTGTACAATTTGAGTTATATTTGATGTGTCACTGTCTGTGACGTTTATTAGCCTTTTCTTCACTGAGCAGTGGATTTCTCAACTCTAAGAGGTGAGTTGGTTTCTTATAGCTAGAATGTATCAACAATTGGTCACAGTTGGTTCTATCTTAAGCCATCATCTCATATTGTGATAATGGCTTATAAAGTTGCAATTTTAAGGGACTATTTAAGCCCAATTCTATGAAGAACCGCAGTTTATTCTTTTATTGTTCTTGTTTTTTTTTAATTTTCTAAAAAAAAAAAAGCTTAAATAGGCTAACTTTTCAATTAAGGCCTGTTT
>NW_018219020.1:0-1136 GCF_001263595.1 Phalaenopsis equestris
ATAATTTTCCAAAATATCTCTGAACTAACCCCAAATAAAGTTCCAAGTTTTAAAATATTTTTCATCCGCCCAATCTTAAATTTTTAACAGATTAAATAGTTTAGCATCAGATATATATAAGCAAGAATGAAAATTTAAAATAACATACTAACATGAATTTTTAAACCCTAATGATACAAGTATAAAACTAAAAACAAGAGTAAAATTAATTTTTTTATCAAATTTTCTATATTTTCATTTCAATTTAACATGTAAAGATTCAATAGACTTCTAAACACTGGGTATAAACATAAAAGTGAACTAACACACTAACTTGTTTTCGCAATCTCAACATAAAAACAAACACACTAACATGATAAATAAAAATTACAGGGTAGTAGTTTCCTAAGTTTCAAATTTAAGACCTAAGTTAGCAAGATTTTCAAATTTATAAAAGACATAGAATTAAGTTAAGTTCTAAACTAACTAAATCACAAAACTCACAACAATTACTACCCTTAAAATTTAAGACAAACTACTAACTAACACAAATATTACAATACAATTAAAAATAAAAGTCTCACACATCACAATATTTAAATAAGTAAACATACATACATGTCTCAAATCTTAAACATGAAAACACATCACATCACAATTCTCACTTAAATATAAAAGTACAAACCACATCACATAGTTCAATCTAACACACAGATGCAAATGTAGCAAGCCTGGGCCACATAGTTCATATCATATTACAATCATAAAATAAATTTCTCTGTTCTACTCTTCATCCTTTAAATCACCGGTATCCCAAACTTTTGCAGGCTCATAATCAGGGTTTCTAGGATATGATGGAAATTGCACTCCTTGGTTAACACTAATGAGACTCTCCAAAGATGAGTGAACTTTCTTTTTATAATCACTTTTTTACCTATTAAACCTATCAGTATGCTCTGCAAAAAGTTCTAAAATCTGTACCCTATCAGCGGTAAAATTAATATTATCCATCATCCTCTACAATAACTCATCTCAGGTATCAGTAGACACACCTCGAAATGTAGAAGCACGTGAGGTAGATGGTTTAGATGTAGAAGCAGTAGACGTCTCCATTCCATAGCTTCTGGAAAATCCTCCTCTCCAGCCAAAAATTGAAT
>NW_018219020.1:4521-5903 GCF_001263595.1 Phalaenopsis equestris
ATTTTCCTATTGACTATTCTTAGAAAACTAGAAAAAGTACCTCACCACTGGAAATTCTATCATCTTCTTTACTCAACTTGAAGTTCCACATATTGGTCCTAACCTCTAAATACTTCGTAGGTGGGGTCACTGTGGGGGAAACTCATGATGAGTCACCCTTAGGATTGCTGGACCTTAAGATTGACCTTGGGTGTTGGTCTAGAGCTAAGGCACTCAATACACTTATCTACACCCACATTCACTCACAACCATGAACTCAAATTTCTAGCCTAGATCCCTTGATCTTTTGGGATACTCATGCGGATGGTCCCCTAAACCTACTAGCCCTAGGGCTATGGTTTAGCTAAGACCACTATGTAGAGGACCCAAAATGGGTTTTCCAATGGTCCATGGCTTATTGGTGATGATTGGTACATCAAATCTACCAAAATACCCATCTTGACTTTTTTCCCCTAAGACACCACCAAATTACCAAAATACCCCTCTTGGGCCCAAAATCCCAAAAATTCTAAAACTTACTAGAAAATCCCAATAAATCCCAAATAATACCAATTTCATTTCTCTCAACTACCACATAACCCATTTTGGCCAATTTGACTATCTTTAACCAAAATCCCCAAATTACCCTTCAAAAACCCAAATTTCTCAAAATCCACCTCAAATGTCCACCAATTTGATCTCAATTGACCCAAATTACAATCCTAAACTAAAATTCACTATTGATATGACCAAACTAAACTAAATCCAAGCTCAATTGCTCAAAATAAAAGCTCAATTAGTCCATGATTTGAACCCAATTTTGATTTGGGTCAAAACCCCAATTTTGACCATATGACATAATCTCACCAAATTGAACCCATAGCCTAGTCAATTGGCCTCAATTGATGTTGAAAAATCCTGATATACATCAAAATAAACCACAAATTTACTTTGGTGAAGCCTCAAATCCATTTGATTTTAGCCTAAATCCAAAATTCCCAAATTTAGCTTCAAATTGCCTAAGTCCCCAAATTTCACCCAATTGATTACCTTATTCTCAAAATTGGCATCCAATTCATGTTGAAAACTTTTCATGGGGACCCTATTGACCATTTAAAAAAATAAATTTGGACTTAACCCAATTCTAACCCAAGCTAGATCCAAGCCTAGCCCAACATGACCAAATTGATTAATGTTCGAAATTCCCTCAAATTGGCCCTTGAATTGGACTCAAAACCACTTCCATACTTAACTAAAGTTTTTCCTTATGATCATCTGCACCAAATGAAATAATTAATTGGACCAATTGACATGGCTAGCCTAACCTAAACCCAAGTTTTGGTCATTTGCACCCACTTGGACCCATGCACTAAATGTGACCTAACCACCTTAAAGCCACCAAA
>NW_018219020.1:6152-6389 GCF_001263595.1 Phalaenopsis equestris
AAAATCGAGAGCCACCCCCATGGAATCTCACCCAAATCAAACCTAGAGGCCAGCTCATCCAAATCAAACTATGGAGCTTTTCTGCCCTCCACCTAAGCACCACAATGCACCCAAACGTATGCCCTGAGAGCCACCCCATGACCTTTTTTATAAAAACTCACCTCTCATGGACATGGGAGGCGTGCTGAAATTTTTTCAGAGAGGCTTCACACAGAGCTTCCCTAAGATCCCCTCAGT
>NW_018219021.1:0-4425 GCF_001263595.1 Phalaenopsis equestris
CAACTGTCATGAAAGATGGATGGCTTTGAAATTTATAATTTGCGGGTGAGTCTAAGGACGGGAGCTTCTCCCGTACCTACCTTCACGTTTTAAAGGCCCAAACAAGCTTAAAAACAGACAACTCAATTAGCACGTATTTACATAACTAACTACTATATTTCAGTTTTTACATATTTACCACTTATAGATGAAAATGGATGTCATAAATAAAAAATAAAGAAAATTTTCGGTGTTTATAATCGATTACAATTTCCTAATATACTAAAAAAAGAAAAATTTCCTAATATAGTTTTTACATATTTACCACTTAATTATTTCACAGATTTACCAATCCAACCATTTAGATTCTGAAAAATTATTCCATACGGATCCGATCCGGACCGTAAATCACCTGATATACGGTCCTGATGTATTTCGGTGGGCCCCACCTTAAATTTTTTTTAAAAAAAAAATCAAAGTAATCCTGACCGTAGATCACCGTGATCTACGGTCAAGATCGGACACCCATGCATAGATGCATGCGGTGTCCGTACGCAACGCATTATAGGCATGCTAGTAGATTACATTTTATGTGCATAATGAATCACATGATTAATTCAACATTGATTTATTGCTGCAAAGATTCATATACATTAAACTAAGTTTAGTATTTATTATCATTTGTAAATTATCTCTATTTCAGTCTTAAATTTTACAATTCATATTTGATATGTAATTAACGTTAGTTAAACTAATTAAAATTACTTATCGGTAAAGTGTAAAATATGCTTGTCATGATAATAATAATTATATCAATATGAAGTGATTTATTAAGGTCTAGTCGAACATGATGGGGCATTAGAAAAATTGTTAGAGTTTTGTTCGATTAGTCCTTATATTTTCTTATTTTAATCTGCTATAAAAATTGATTTTATATATATATATATGTTAGGTAGACATAAATGATTAATTAGTCATATGTGGACAAATATAAGTATGCTTGATATCATGACATACGAATGTTAGTATATAATTATATTATCATAGTCGGTCTTGCTCATGATCATAAACATAATTTTATTCAAAGTTATTTGTACATATAGAGTTTTTTTTATTATTGAGATGCCCCAATAATTTTGATCATTTGATGAAATAGATTAAAATAAACATCATCAAACTCCTCAATATACTGGTTCGAGTGGTAAGGAGGTAGTGGCGGGCCCAATACCCATACCCGATCACACAGTCTTGCCAAAGCCAGTGATTTTTCATCGCGGTAGATAACAACAGCAATTCCGGAGGAGTTATTAAAGGAGAGAACAATCATTTGAAAAATTGCATCGCGGAGTATTTGGTAGGCCGTGTCATTGTGTGAATTACTTCGATTAATAAGAGAATCGATGGGGTCGTCCGGGGCGTATTCAGGCTTTATAAAATGCCAGTTATTTATGGGGATGGTCAAGATGGATGGGAGGGATAGTTCAAACTTTGTGATGGGGTTGAAGAGACGAGGCTGCAACTCCTTTCCATCAAGTGTCACGAGGCATCCATCCTTGAAGCCGATGTAGCGACGACCGGAGATGTGGCTACTGAGCGAAGAGAAGCGGTGATGGTTGTCGCGGCTGTCTTCGATGGTAAGATCACGAAATGTGAGCGTGTCGGAGGGCTCTCCGGCATTGTTGGGAAGAAGAAGCCATGGAGAGGGACGACACTAAATTGGAGGATGAGAGTTGTTGGCAAGAGCTGAATTCCACGAGGTGCAAACGGCGGAGAAGCGGAGGAAATCGACAATGGGTACGAGGGAGGAGATGCAACGGAGTAGATCTACAGGGAGATCAGACCAAACCATGAGGTGACGGACAGAATAAAACAGAGCTAGGATGTCTTTTATCTCTCCGAAGCTCCAATATAGAAAAAACTGATAGGATGATTTTGAAATTTATAATTTGGGTTGAAGCTAAGAATTTGTCCCTCACCAACCCTCACGTTTTAACGCCCAAACAAACAATTGAGTGTAAAAGCTAGGTTATCATCACTGCTGCTAGTTTGAGGAAAAATTATTCCATACGGATCAGACACCCCCACGCAGCTTGCGTGCGATGTCCGATCCGGACCGTAAATCACCTGATCTACGGTCCCGATGTATTTAAATTTTTCTTAAATTTTTTTTTAAAAAAAAAACGGAAATAATCCTGACCGTAATATTTAAAAGACGATAACCTGTCTTTGTGCTTCACGCTCTTGTCTTTTCCTCTCTTTTTTTGTCGAAGCTTTAGCAACATAATTATCATCCTCAGGAACCTCATCGTCACTTCCAGAAGGAAGATCTGATAATCATAATTACTATAATATTAAAATTACGGCCAACCTTCTATCAAATAGAATAAGAGTTCATCATGAATAATGCAAGCAAATCAGGTTGATTTTAAACCAGTTCAATCTGCATTTCCTCCCCACCCACCCAACATGAGATAAAATATCAGCAACAAATGCCTTTTGCTCAATTCATGTATCTGGTTATAAAATGGCATTCTTATTGTGAGAAAATCTAAAAGAATAATGTTGATTTCAATCAATTCTAATTACAAGCAACCAGAGGTTTATATAAGTGTTATAGAGAGAAAAAAAGGAAATTTACACAGGAAATGAAAGTTAAAATAATAAATAAAGTTCATTTGAATGAGAGATTTCTCTAATCAATAATTTCAAAATCCAGATATTAATTTAACCTAATTGATGTTCGTTATTATGATTATTATTACTATTATTTATCATTATTATTATATTTTAAAAGAAAGAAATTATGAGTGTTGAGCTACTTAAGTAATGATAAAACTTAATGACATAATTAATCTTATTTTCTAATTGTTGTAGGATTGATAGTTGATTCGTCAAATTCATAGAGGTATCATGATGAGTAACTGTTGTTTATTATGGGATATATGTACTCTTCGTACTTATGAGCATTATCCTTGCTAACTGTATTACAACCTTAGCAAATTGCAAGGTTGTGATTTATACATTTCAAATCTTGTTCACATAATTGTAGTTGATTGTATTTTTGATCATAATAAGTTTAATTGTTGATTAGCCTTGTTTTATTCCTACTTGGCCTCATCTTTAGTTGTTTGCTTTTCATGATTCAATATTTAGTTTTTTTTTTTAATATTTTTGATGTGGTAAATCTCATTATTTTTGTTTTCATAATTGTTTATAAATACCAGTGAACATTTTATAATTATATTCTTGTGTTTTGATAGTGATGCATGAAATATGATTAATATCATAATATTATTATATCGGTATTAAACCCTTATGTTATGGCTAGTTGTTATGGTTAGCCGGACCTATTTGAGGTCTTTCAGAGAAATTAATGAATTTCTATGGGATTGGTGCTTACCTTTTCTTGATTCGGGGTGTTGTACTAAATTGACTATATGTAAATATAATTATACATGTGTATTTATTTATAAACTAAAATTATGTATTATCAAAAGGTGTTAAATGATTGATGTGTCTATCTATAGAAAAACATCAAATGTTGTAACATGTAAAAAGTGCACGGGTTCAAGTCGGTTTTATTCATGATTATAAGCATGTGACAGTCTTTGGAAATTCTGTTGTACACATAGTAAATCGTCTCTATTTATTGATCATTTTACTTGCACACTTTTATTGTCGTTTATGCTTTAATAAATAGTTATTTATGGAGCATGATTTTAAAACTCATTCATTGATATATTTATATAACAAGTTTCACCCTGCCTTTTATCAGACCCTCCCCTTTGAAGGAGACTTTTCAGCTTTAGATTTATTTTTTGTTTCGTATTAGTCATTATATCTTTCTTTTTGGCTCTAGATAATTGTTCCCGAATTTTACATTAATTTCTTCCAACTAACTCATTTTCTTTCAGTTGTATCGGTTGAATACTTATTTATAAAATAAATTATTTTTTTCTCATTTCTGTTTGTTATTACTTGCATACATCTTTCCTTTTAAGAATACAAAACATGTTCAATTCTTTCCATCATATTTTGTGTTTCCGTGGTGTACCACATTCTAGACCCGATGTATGACATTTTTAAAGATAAATTGATCCAAAATAAAACAGATTTTGCCAAAAGGAATGAATCTAAAGTCACCGATGCATTTTCCATCAACCCAAAGAATAGGACCTATCCAGACCTATCCAGTCTCCGCAGATGGAATTTCTGGATCTGATCTTATACTTAAATTTAGCTACATTTTCTCTACAGCTGAATATGTTCCATCTATTCGCTCATATGCTACGAAGTCTATGCTCATGTGCATGTGAGTGTGGCTCCCAAATACTGGAAAACAAACTTGGCCAAGCTTGAGTTTATGCTCAACCAGCAGAAAGGCTTGACTTGGCTGTAGAAATCTTCATGAAAATGCCCTGTTGGCGTATGTTGCATGGCCTTCCA
>NW_018219022.1:0-908 GCF_001263595.1 Phalaenopsis equestris
GAGAAGCCTTTGGATCAAATTTCATAATTTTTTTTTATTTCTCTGTGATTTGTTAGAATTATTTCAAGTTCTGGGTTATTTAGTAAAAATAAAATATTTTAGGCGGTGAAAATTAAGTTTTGTATTTTTGAAAAATCTCCCTAAGGTCAGAGAACTCAAAGGAGCAAATTTTATATTTTTTTTATATTTTTTTTGAATTTTAGTTCATTTATTGGAATTATTTTAATGGAAACTCATTTTTAGCCTTTAAAAATCATTTTTAAGCTTTAAAATTAAATATATTTGTTTAGAAAAGAGGAAAAATATTATAATTGTTCCTAAGTGATTGAGAAGCAATTTAGAACATTTCCATGAATTCTATTATTTTTGTGATTTTTATGGATTTTTAATTATTTAAATACTTAAAATAGGTTAAAAATCAAGTTTTTATTATAAATATCATTTTATTTTTAGAAAATACCCCTGATCACATAGAACTCAAAAAATAAAGTTTCATAATTTTTTGAGTTATATTTTGATTTTTAAAAAATCATTTAAATGCCAAAAGTGGTATTTATCTTTAAAAATCAACTTAAGTTGTAAAATAAGCTCAAAATATTTTAAAATTTTTATGATGAGTTCTCTGGATCATAAAGCACAGTGGAGATCAAAAATCAAGTCATTTAAATGTTTTATATTTTCCAAAATTAATTATTTTAGTGATTTAGTATTTGGGAAATTTAAGGGTACTTTAAATGACTTGACCCATGAAGTTATCTCCAAAGGCTTCTTTAGTCATGGTGGACCTTTCAAAATTTTCTAAGAATTCTATAAACAATATGCTAATTTCCATGATTATTTTAAATAAATAATGTGAAATAACTTCAAAAATATGGATCTCTGTATAGGAACCTCCTCTTATGGATCTC
>NW_018219022.1:925-1519 GCF_001263595.1 Phalaenopsis equestris
ACCTCCTCTGACTTTGGAAAAATCAGAGAATGTCCTCCTTGACAGAGGCTACAATATGCCAAAATTTCAAGCCAAGGTGATGTGTTAATATGCATGGAGAATCAAATGATCTCAAACAGTGTTTAATTAATTAAAAATAAAACATGCATAAAATAAACTTGAAATTTATTCTACATTGTTTTCCTCTGTTCGCTGAGCAAGAAGGTAATTTTATTTTATTTTTGTGATTTTTCTACACAAAGTTATGAATTTTCTAAGTTAAGGGTATTTAAATAAATAAGAAAAAGCCTTATTTATCTATTTAAACAGCGCGTGCTGACTAGATCCTAGGCAGCTCCGAAGGCATGCATGGCGCGCTCTGGTTGGACGCCGCCGTCCACGAAGCTGCTGACTTGACCCGCTGTTTATGTCCCGAAGCGCTGTCCAACTCGATCTCCTCCGTCCATTTGATAAACGCTTGATCAAACGGCTCCCCGTCATCGTCCTTGATAGAATGATCCCGTGCCCTTCCACACTAAAACCCTAAGATCTCCGCCTAGACTCAACCAAATCACATCGGGTTTGATCCTATGGACTCGTCTAAGCGAGACAAAC
>NW_018219022.1:1668-2507 GCF_001263595.1 Phalaenopsis equestris
GGTTTCAAGCTCAAAATTGAGCTCCGGCAATAGAAATGGGTGAGGGAAAAATGGTTGGAATGCACTGAGAGGATCTTAGGGAAGCTCTGTGTGAAGTTTGGAGAGGCCTCTCTAAGGAAATTTTAGCATACCACCCATGGTCGTGGGAGGTGAGTTTTTATAAAAATGGTCATGGGGTGGCTCTCAAGGCATAAGTTTGGGTGCATTGTGGTGCTTAGGTGGAGGGCAAAGGAGCTCTTCAATTTGATTTGGATGAGCAGGCCTCTACGTTTGATTTAAGTCAGGTGCCATGGGTATGGCTCTCAGTTTTGGGCTTTTTCGGCCACTAAACTGGCCGGCCGGCCAGGGGGAGGTGGCTAGGAGCTCAGAGAACCCAGAGGAATCCATCACAACAATTTAATGCAAATGTGCGTGGATTTGGCAAAGATATCTTAAGCATGTGCATTTTTGGAAATAAGATCCCTTAATTTGGGGAACCTTTGGTCCATGGCTTGATTTAGGTGATTTAATGGTGTTTTTACTGCTCACTAAGTCCAACTAATGGTTGTGGTGGAGTTAATTTAGTGGCTTTAAAGTGGTTAGGTCGCATTTAGTGCATGGGTTCAAGTGGATGCAAATGGCCAAAACTTGGGTTTGGGCTAGGTTAACCATTTCAATTGGCTCAAATAATTGTTTCATTTGGTGTATATAATTTTAAGGAACAACTTTGGTGAAGGATGGAAATGGTTTTGAGTTCAATTGAAGGGTCAATTTGAGGGAATTTTGAATTTTAATCAATTTGGTCATGTTGGGCTAGGCTTGGGTCTAGCTTGGGTTAGCCTTGGGCTAAGTCCAAATTG
>NW_018219022.1:2517-3361 GCF_001263595.1 Phalaenopsis equestris
TGGTCAATAGGGACCTCATGAAGAGTTTTCAACATGAATTCTATGCCAATTTGAAGTTTAAGGCAATCAATTGGGTGAAATTTGGGGACTTAGCCAATTTGGGGCTAAATTTTGGAATTTTGGATTTAGGCCAAAATCAAATGGATTTGAGACTTTACCAAGGCCAATTTATGGTTGGTTTTGATGTATAGGAATTTTATAAAGATTTTTCAACATTAATTGAGGCCAATTGAATAGGCTATGGGTTCAATTTAATGAGATTAGGTCATATGGTCAAAATTGGGGTTTTGACCCAAATCAAAATTGGGAGCAAATAATGAACCATTTACCTTGGATTTGGTTTAATTTGGTCATATCAAAGATTAATTTGAGTTTAGGATTGGAATTGGGGTTAATTGAGATCAAATTGATGGACATTTGACTTTGATTTGGGGAAATTTGGGCCTTTAAAGGGTAATTTGGGGGTTTTGATCAAAGATGTCATATTGGCCAAATTGGGTCATGCGGTAGTTGAAAAAAATGAAATTGAAAATATTTGGGATTTATTGGGATTTTCTGGGAATTTTTGGAATTTTTGGTATTTTTAGCTATGGAGGGGTATTTTGGTAATTTGGGGGTGTTTTAGGAGTAAAAGACTAAGATGGGTATTTTGGTAGAGTTGAGGTACCAATCATCACCAACAAGCCATGGACCAATGGAAACCCTATTTTGGGTCCTCTACATAGTGGTCTTAGCCAAACCATAGCCCTAGGGTTAGTAGGTTTAGGGGACCATCTACTTGAGTATCCCAAAAGATCAAGGGATTTAGGCTAGAAATTTGAGTTCAGGGTTGTGAGTGATTGTG
>NW_018219022.1:3731-4474 GCF_001263595.1 Phalaenopsis equestris
AGCGAGTCTTCTCGTTCCACCACCTGAAGCTTGAAATGCATGTTAAGGTAGTTTATGAAGATCAGGAAAAGTAAAGTTTTGGTAATTTTCCTAACCCTATGTCATATCTTGGCGGGTCCTTAGAATTTAATTAAGGATGACTTTATCAAGCAAGATATATTAAGTTTAGTAGATCTCCGAGATGTCCAACAAATCTGGAGAAAGAAGCAGGTCCATGCTACTCTCTCGCTGCCTGGTGGAGAATCCCAAGTTCTTTTTAAACTTATTATGTTGCTTAATAATTCATCCTATAAATATCCTTAATGCTCAGTGAACATTGAAGTCTCAATTACCCATAAGAAAGGGTTAATTATCATTTATCAGTTAATTTGAAAATCATGCGGGTGAAGACCCTTAAAGAGGCAAGTTAGTGTAATTTGATTACTTAGCAAAATTTTTAATCCTAATTGGGTTTAGTGGTGTTTCAAGGATGTTTGATTATGATATTTTTATTTCTCTAATCCTCATTTAGTCAATTTTAATTTAGCCTAAGTCACTATTAAGCCCTTAAGACCTAGGTGAGTATCTTATTTAGTTTTGAAAAGGGTTAAGCTTTAAGTGGTCATGATTCATGATTTGAATTTTTTTTGAAAATCAAAATAGGGGTATTAAATTGATTAATTATTGACTTCAAAAGTCATACCCCTAAGTCCATGATCATTTAATTTTAATAAACTTCCAAATTTTAATAATTTAGAAATTTA
>NW_018219022.1:4583-6233 GCF_001263595.1 Phalaenopsis equestris
TGTTAATTAAGGCAAAATTTCCAAAATTACACATTTGCCCCTAAGGCTCTAACACTTCATAATTTGTCAAATTCAATTCAAATGACTTTAAAATTTTTATCCTACCTTATTTATGGGTCAATTAAGACATCAGAGGAAAAAATGTGATTTTTTAAAAAATAATTTATTTTATATAATTATTTTTATCCAAAAATAGGATTTTTCAAAGAAAATTCCTAACTTGACCAAGGTAAACTATAAACCCTTAAAACTTTTACTGGAGGTGTACCTAGACTGTAGAAACCTTTGAACAAAATTTCATAATTGTTTGAATTCCACGTGATTTATTAGAATAATTTTAATTTCTGAGTTATTTAATAAAAATAAAATATTTTAGGTGGTTAAAGTTAAGTTTTGTATTTTTTAAAAGTCTCCCTAGAGTCAGAGAACTCAGAGAAGTAATTTTTATAATTTTATGATTTCTCTTTGATTTATTGGAATTATTTTAGTGAAAACTCATTTTTAGCCCTTAAAAAATTATTTTAAGCTTGAAAATTCAATGTCTTTATTTAGAAAGTCAGGAAAAATGTTCTAATTGTTCCTAAGTGATTAGAAATTAATTTAGAACATTTCAATGAGTTTTATTATTTTTGTGGTTTTTATGAATTTTTAATTATTTTAAATATTTAAAATAGGCTAAAAATCAAGTTTTTATTTTAAATATAATTTTATTTTTATAAAATATCACTGATCACATAGAACTAAAAAAACTAAGTCTCATAATCTCTTGAGTTATATTTTGATTTTTAAGAAAATTATTTAGGTGTCAAATGTGACATTTATCTTTAAAAATCAACTTAAGTTGTCAAATGAACTCAAAATATTTTAAAATTTTTATGATGAGTTTTCTGGATTATAAATCACAGTGTAGATAAAAAATCAAGTCATTTAAATGTTTATATTTGCCAAAATTAATTATCTTAGTGATTTGGTGTTTGTAAAATTTAAGAGTATTTTAAATGAATTAACCCATGAAATTATTTCCAAAGATTTCTCTAGTCATGGTGGATCTTCTAAAATTTTCTTAAGATTTTCTAATCAATATGATAATTTCCATGATTATCTTAAAGAAATAATGTGCAAAAAACTTGAAAAATATGGATCTCTGTATAGGAACCTTTTCTAACTTTAGAAAAAATAAAGGATGTTTCCCTTAACAGAGGGTACAATGTGCTAAAATTTCAAGTCAAGGTGATGTGTCAATATGCATGGAGAATCAAATAATTCCAAATAGTGTTTAATTAATTAAAAATAAAATATGGATAAAATGGTCTTGAAATTTATTCCACATTGTTTTCCTCTGTTCACTGAGCAAGTGAGTATTTTTATTTTATTTTTGTGATTTTTTTACACAAAGTTATGGATTTTCTAAGTTTGGGGGTATTTAAATAAATAGAAAAAGCGATATTTATCTATTTAAACCAGGCGTGCCACCTCAACCTACGAAGGCTCCGAAGGCATGCGTGGCCCGCTTTGGTTGGACGCCGCCGTCCACGTAGCATGCTGACTCGACCCACTGTTTATGTCTCGAAGCGCTGTCCGGCTCAATCTCCTCCGTCCATTTGATACACGCTTGATCAAACTGCTCCCCGTCATCGTCCCCGATAAAAT
>NW_018219022.1:6262-6518 GCF_001263595.1 Phalaenopsis equestris
CAACCAAATCTCTTCGGGTTTGATCCTACGAACTCGTCTAAATGAGACGAATACATCCATATGATTAATGTACCATGAAATCAAGCCTAAGTAAATGGAGAATCGAAATGAGCTCGGGAGGAGGAGAAGTTTTATCCCTTTGCTCTGAGAAGTGAAGCTTCGATCAGAGGGGCTCGACATGTTTGTTAGGGTCCAAGGAGGCTAGGGATTGAGTCCCTCGTCTTGATGTAAGGCCTAGGTATGAATTCGACCAATC